>NW_022987621.1:448914-653914 GCF_902827165.1 Trematomus bernacchii
GCTGGAGAAGGGTGGGATGGGCTGTTCCCGAGCTGATCCCAAATGGCTCATGGACTTAGCTTTTCTTGTTGACATCACGCAGGAGCTGAATGCACTGAATAAGAAGTTGCAGGGCCAGGGCCAGCTTGTCAGTGCAGCATATGACAATGTCAAAGCATTCTCTACAAAACTGTGTTATGGAAAGCCCAGCTCCCTCAGAAAAACCTCTGCCATTTCCCAGCATGCAAGGCTCTCATGGACAGGGGCACAGCATTCAGTGGTGAGAAGTATGTTGATGCCATTGTGAAGCTACAGGAGGAATTTGATCAGCGGTTTGCAGACTTCAAGACACACAGAGCCACTTTCCAAATATTTGCAGACCCCTTCTCCTTTGATGTTGGAAAATGCCCCTGGTGTGCTTCAAATGGAGCTCATTGACCTGCAGTGCAATTCTGAGCTCAAAGCCAAGTTCAGGGAAGTGAATGGGAAAGCAGACAAGCTTGGACAGTTCATGAGAGAGTTGCCCCCCTCCTTCCCTGAGCTTTCCAGGATGTTCAAGCGGACCATGTGCCTTTTTGGGAGCACATATATGTGTGAACAGCTCTTCTCCACCATGAACTTCAATAAGTCAAAGTACAGGTCCAGACTTACTGATGAACATCTTCAAGCCATACTGAGGGTTTTCAACTGCTTCCTCTCTCAAACCAAATGTGGCTCAGCTGTGTGAGAGGAAGCGCTGCCAGGTCTCTACCAGCAAGGAGTAGGCAAGAGCAACTGTAAATAGTTGTTGTTAAGAACCGTTCAGTTAAGAAGATGTTGAAGAACTGTTAATGTTGTATTTTTGAATACATTTTTTGTGGAATACTTGAAGCGGCCCAGACTTGCCCAGACTCTACGTCCAGCGGCCCCCAGGTAAATGGAGTCTGAGACCCCTGATCTAGGTGGTCTTCCCTTCCCCTATCCCTTGTTGGCCGTGTCAATCTTATTAAAATGTAATTCTGGAATTCTGCCGAAATTCTTATATCTCTTCCAGCATATCCCAATTTGCATCAATTATTTTTTTTTCACCAGTCTTGACCGTTCAACTAAATGCGTTCATTTGGAATGACAAACTTAAAAAATCAATTCTTCAAAAGCAATTTCACACCACCAACATTTCCCAACCGCCCCCCTGAGTCAGGAATTGACCAGTTTCTCACCCTTGATTGTGATAAAAAAAAGCTGGTATCTACCATTTATGAAAAACTTGCCTCCTTTGACCCAGCCTCTACTACATCTATAAAAGAGTCCTGGGGTAGACATAACTGACAGT
Organism: Trematomus bernacchii; assembly: GCF_902827165.1. Classification (NCBI taxonomy): domain Eukaryota; kingdom Metazoa; phylum Chordata; class Actinopteri; order Perciformes; family Nototheniidae; genus Trematomus; species Trematomus bernacchii. The sequence goes on from NW_022987621.1 coordinate 450,206, forward strand.
AAGTGGAGGGACATTCTTCGTTTGGTGCAAACCTCATCTATCTGTGCTAGGCACGGTCTAATGCAGTGTAAGGTGCTCCACAGGGCTCACTTTACCAACACTAAACTAGCCAAAATATTCCTCTTAGAAGTGATGCCTGTAACAGATGCAAGCAATCTCCTGCCAATCACACATATGTTTTGGTCATGCCCCAGCCTGAATGCCTTCTGGTCTAGTATTTTTAAAACCCTTGATCAGGCCCTTAACACACACATACGCCATAACCCCCTAACTACCCTGTTCGGCGTCCCCCCAACACAGAACTGCCCACCACGACCCACGGGTCATCGCCTTCACAACCCTGCTGGCCAGGCGTTTCCATTCTTCTTAAGTGGAAGCATGTCTCCCCACCCACACATGACAGGTGGATACAGGAACTATTACAGTGTATTAATCTCGAATATAAGATTTTCACTAAAAGGATGCCTGACACTCTTTCATAAGACCTGGACTCCTTACTACTGCTAATCAATTACCTGACAATCAATCCTGATGCTGATGAGGTGTGGGTGGAGAAGAGACCTTCACTTCCCCCTTTCCTTATCTCCCTAATACATTGACCATTACTTTATTTGTCTTCTCTGTTTCCTCATGTAACTTGCAGTACCGTTATTTTCCCTGTATTTATTTTCATTTACTATTAACACGAAGAAGCATCTGTATTTGTATGTAATTTTCAGTTATTGGTCTCTGTGTTTTCATGTAATCCTTACCCCCTTTTTAATTATTATTTTTTTAATTTAATTTAATTTTGCTGTGATGTTGGTTGTTTTGTGTTTTTAACTTTTTGATGTATGTCTTGTTTATAATGTGACCATAACCCCCAACTTTTCTATGTGTGAACCTACTGTGTTGTAATTGTGATTGTCTGATAAAAAGCCAATAAAAAGATTTTTGAAAAAAAAACAATGCTACAATGATACAATGAAATTGCAAAATGGCGGCTCTCCCCGTTGGTCAGCTGGTCCGGTCGCGTGGTTGGTCAGCTGGAGCAAGAGGTCGATTTCCAGCTGGCTTCACATGATATAGTCTAAAGTCTTCTCCCATTGGTCGGCGTCGATGGGGGCGGGTCCAAGGCACGTTCTGTCGTTTTCTGATTTACAATATTCTAATATCTGTTGGTCATTTAAACATTCCCTAATAATAGTATTGCAGCGTCAATAAGTGAGGGCCATATAAATATTGATTTTATTCCTTACAGTTACATGCCACTTTACAGAAGCAGGTTACACATAAACTACATGTCCCACAATGCATCTCGTTTTGTGACATGCGCACTGAAGAGACTTGCAATTATTTGCCCTGGACATCTGCTTTCAGACGTAGTTAATTACTAAGTTATTACCCTATCCGATAATAATCAAATTCAGAGGCAATAATGTAATATAATACATTATTTTATATATATATTATTATTTATATTTATAGATATTCTGCTTCCACTGACTCCAGTAAGGACAATGCACCTGGCCCTTTGTGTTCATGTGATGTGCACGCAGGGGGGGGGGGCTATATACCTGATTTGGCAGATCCAGACTTTTTTTGTACCAGGTTATGTGTACTGGTCCATGTAGAGATGAGAATTACAACCATAGCTCAAATTTCACGTGCACTGCCGTGAATACTCTCATGTCATTTTGAGTCCTGGATGAGCTGTTCCACTGGCTGACACACTGTGCTTACAGACTACATGACAGAAATGGAAGCTGAGATCTCCAGGTGCAGTATAACCATCATAGGCGTCATTTGCGCTGGGGACATGTTCCCACCACTTTTTAAAAGTATAACTTGTAAATGTTTGGAAAAATAGCGTGCACAAAGAAATGTAATAAACAAGAACACTGGTTTAGTGTCAAGATGTGCAATTTAAGTAAACTTTTAGTAGAAAATGTAGAAAAAACATTGCTCCCGATTTGCAGCAGCAGGGCGCAGGCACTGCACATTAAAAAAAAGTCCTCCTGACTCTAAAATGACCCAAAAACATGCAGCAATGTTGTTTGGCCTGTTTGCCTGAAGTAAATGTTGTCCTTTTGCTTTATTTTCTTGTCAGAGAGTACCAGAATGCGTAGTTTACATGTTAAAAAAGACAAAGATCTTCAGGGGGACGATCCCCCCAGAGCCCCTGCAGGGTTTGGTTTGCAAACATCATTTTCACAACTTGTGGGCGTGCGTTTGCGTGGCTGTGGAGAACAGGCGTGTTCAAGACCCTTAAAAAAAGACGGATATCAATAGCTTCCTCAATAATTCCCGGTGTCCGGTGCCTTGCTCAAGGGCACCACGGCAGGGCCCAGGAGGTGAACTGGGACCTCTCCAAGTACCAGTCCACACTCCATATTTTAAGTCTGTACGGCAGTGACCACCAACTGGCGGGCCACATCCGGCCCGCCAGACATTCTCATCCGGCCCGCACGACGGGGGTGACTGTGGCGTTGGCGGAGTGGTTACTCCGTACGCCCCCCACCCATTTTTTTTTTTTACAATGCCTCGTGAGTAATTTGCAGTACCGGAGTCCAACAGAGAGGCAGCAGCTGCGGGACAGTAGACTGCGTACTGCGAAACCTTCCCTGCCTTGAAGAAGTGATCCTTCGTTGTGAAGAGTCTGCTTTGTGCGCTCCACACCACAGCAGTAGCCCCGCTGCGACAGAGTCCAACAAAGGCAGGAGCTGCGGGACAGTAGCCTAGAAGCAGGGTTGGGTTGTAACGGAATACATGTAACGGCGTTACGTAATCAGAATACATAAATCAAGTAGGCTAACTGTATGTGTAATAGATATGACAAGTCATGGTTGATGACCTTCCGGGTCTGTCCAGCAGAGGGCGCTTGTTGTTTGCCACTGTTGCATAATACATTAGACTTGAAGCAAACGAACAACGTCTCTGTTTCCTTGTCTGATATTTTCCCCATATTAGGGGCTCAACATTTGGAGGCGCTGCTGGGAGAGTTTTGCGTTGTGGATCGGCTGCTGCAAGAGGTAAATGTCCCCAACACCATCCTTCATCATTTACCCAGACATTGAGAGCAGGTGGGGAACCGGCTACAGTGAGATCCTGACAACCTGAGAAGGGAGTTCATGCAATCTGAGGTGTTGCTATATACCAGGAAAGCTGCTACCAACCCCACATACGGTTAAAAGGGACCACATCACACCGTTTAACCATGCTCTAATGCAGAAATGGAGTCAGAGATGGAAAAATTACAGCTAAAAATATCGGAAAATTGTGTGTGCTCCCCAGAGACACCTTGGTAGAGTTATGTGACTTTCTAATCATCGCAGGTCCAGAGCTTGAGTTTGTTACAGGCAGGAGTCGAACAGCTCTCATGACATTGATTTCAAATCACATACAGAGGGAAGAGAACCAAGTTTGCTAATGATGTATGGGATCCGCCTGTGAAGCTGAGCCACCTTAGTGAGCTAGAGCACGAGAAAGTCCACCAGATGTTGAGAGAGGAGTCTTCCTCCTTTTCACAAACAGATGATGACATTGGCTGCATCGAGAACTGCAACTAAGTATATCGCTGAAAGACACTGAACCTGTGGCAAAAAGATACATTTCTGTGCCTAAGCCATTATACAGAGAAATGAAGGACTACTTGCATGATCTGATTGCACAGGGCTGGGTTAAGAAGTCCAACTCGCCATATGCATCACCAGTCGTTTGTGTTCGGAAAAAAGATGGGAGTTTGAGACTCTGTATTGACTTCCGGGAACTGAACAGAAAAACTCTCCCCGACCGCCAACCTATTCCCAGAGTGCAGGACATCATGGATGGCCTTGGAGGAAACTCCTGGTTTTCGCTATTGGATCAAGGGAAAGCCTATCATCAGGGCTTCATGGCCAAAGAGAGCAGACCCATGACTGCTTTTGTGACTCCCTGGGGTCTTTATGAATGGATCAGGATTCCCTTCGGACTAATGAACGCCCCAGCTGCCTTCCAGCGCTGCATGGAAGAATGTTTGGTAGGTCTGAGAGATGAGATATGTATCCCGTATCTGGATGACACCCTAGTCTTTAGCAGATCATTCGACGACCATGTAGAACATGTGAGGACAGTACTACAACGACTACAGCAGCATGGAATAAAACTGAAGCCCAGCAAGTGCGAAGTGTTCAAGAATGAGGTTCGCTACCTCGGGCGAATTGTGTCTGCTGAGGGAAGTAAAATGGACCCTGCTGATACGCTTGCTGTGAGAGTTTTAAAGGAGAAGAGACCAAAGACTGTGGGAGAGCTGAGGGCAGTCATGGGACTACTGAGTTACTATCGACAGTATATTAGGGACTTCTCTCAAATAGCTGGACCCCTCTATGCCCTACTTGAAGCAGGCCCTGGAACGGCTCACAAAAAAGACAACAACACAAGAACAAAGACAGGAAAAATGAAGAACGGAGGAGCCAGCTCACATCAGCTGATAACGTGGACTGACAAACATCAGCAGATACTGGAACAATTGATTGACTGTCTGATTGAGCCACCAATACTTGGATTCCCAGACTTCAACAAACCTTTTATCTTGCACACGGATGCGTCAAACCAAGGGTTAGGTGCAGTGTTGTATCAAGAACAGGGGGGGAAGCTATGTGTAATAGCTTATGCATCTCGCACACTGACCAGAGCTGAGAAAAACTACCATCTTCATTCAGGGAAATTAGAATTCCTCGCTTTAAAGTGGGCGGTCACTGAGAGATTTCGAGACTACCTGATCAGCTCACCTTGCACTGTGTTCACGGATAACAATCCCCTTATCTATGTGTTGTCAACAGCCAAACTCAACGCCACAGGATATAGGTGGGTCGCTGAGCTAGCAGATTTCCATCTTACCCTCAGATATCGTCCGGGCAGAGAAAATAGTGATGCTGATGGCCTTTCAAGAATGCCTTGTGACATTGAAACGATGATGCAAGAATGTACAGAGGAAATGTTGTCTCCTTCAAATCGAAGCTACAGTGCAAGGAGTGGAAGCAAGAGATACGAACACAGTTGTGGTCCGTGATGGCTATTGAGTGTGAGACAGATGAGAGGACACCGACACCTCTTCCAAAGTCAACCATATGTCAAGCTGAACAGGATTATCAAAACATTGGCCCTGTGATACAGTCCAAACAGCTAGGGTAAGAGGCCTGCAGGACAAGAGCTGAAATCATTCAATGCTCAGAGTAAATGCTTACTCCGCGACTGGGAAAAAACTCAGCCTTGATGAAGATGGCATACTTCACAGAAAGACGGCTTTCAGGACACAACTGGTCCTACCAGAAAAGTACAAAAAAAACTGTTCTGAGACAACTCCACGATGAAATGGGGCATCAAGGTGGGGAACGCACAACATCACTTGTACGAGACCGTTTTCTTCTGGCCACATATGCAGCAGGAAATAGAGCACTACGTGTCTCAGAGCTGTGCTTGTCCTCAAACAGAAGAAGCCCTACAGAGAGACAAGAGCTCCTCTCACCTCCATTGTCACCACAACAGCCATTCGAATTGGTATCAATTGACTTTCTGCATTTAGATAAATGTAAGGGTGGGATATGAATACATCTTGGTAATAGTCGATCATTACACACGCTTTGCACAAGCCTACGCCACAATGTCAAAATCCGCCAAGACAGTGGAAGATAAGGGAATGCTCTGGTTTTTGGACAAAATTAACATGGGATCACTCCCGTCACCGGACGTACTTCGTCTCACTGGAATAGTAACGGTCATAGTGAATATAAAATCGTCCCCATGTATCCGGCCAATGACGGGAGAGTTTTGAAAGAGACAAAACACTGTTCCATACATTTAAAAACACTTAAACAATTAAACAATGTTTACCCCAGGATTCAGGCATCTTCCCTGGCTTGTAAAGTGCAGTTATGCGCCTTGGAGGTATTGCACTATTTACAAAATGTATACCCAGGATTCTGGCCTCTTCCCTGGCTTGTAAAGTGCAGTTATGCGCCATGGAGGTATTCTGATATTTTCAAAATGTAGAACTTTCACACTTTCACAGGGAATACGTGGGAAGTGGGTGCTCGGGGGCTTACCAATAGTAGCAACCCAGATCCCTCTCCGCATATAATATAGAGCCACCGGCTGTATATGCCAATGCACATTTACTGTGGTTGGTTTTTCATATTTCCTCGGGTTTCTAAAATAGGGGGACGCATCGGGGGTCTCGGGGAGGGTCCCATGGGTCCCATTTACTGTGGGAAGTTAAACACATTTACTCGGGTTTCAGCCACCGGCTGTCGGACTAATGACCTTCAGCACTCTGGAGAGCTACATTGTGAAATCTTGCTACTAATCCATAACTTTTGATAACAAGCTCTGTTCGGTTCAGGCCTTAATTAAACAATGTTTACCTGCCAACAAGCAGCAGTGTGCTGTCATTTCAAACATGTTACCCCACTGTTTAACACACTTTTACCTGTGTTTTGAAGACTCTTTCCTGGGTCATTGTGTGCTCTTTCACCCCCCTGGGTGTGTGTGAGACAAGTGAAGTGAGTCAGCCTGCCAACAAGCAGCAGGTGTGCTGTCATTTCAAACATGTTACCCCACTGTTTAACACACTTTTACCTGTGTTTTGAAGACTCTTTCCTGGGTCATTGTGTGCTCCAATGTGTCCTCTTTCTCCCCCCCTGGGTGTGTGTGAGACAAGTGAAGTGAGTCAGCCTGCCAACAAGCAGCAGTGTGCTGTCATTTCAAACATGTTACCCCACTGTTTAACACACTTTTACCTGTGTTTTGAAGACTCCTTTCCTGGGTCAATGTGTCCTCTTTCTCCCCCCCCTGGGTGTGGTGAGACAAGTGAAGTGAGTCAGCCTGCCAACAAGCAGCAGTGTGCTGTCATTTCAAACATGTTACCCCACTGTTTAACACACTTTTACCTGTGTTTTGAAGACTCTTTCCTGGGTCATTGTGTGCTCTTTCACCCCCCTGGGTGTGTGAGACAAGTCAAGTGAGTCAGCCTGCCAACCAGCAGCAGTGTGCTGTCATTTCAAACATGTTACCCCAATGTTTAACACAGTGTTACCTGTGTTTTGAAGACTCTTTCCTGGGGTATTGTGTGCTCACCAGGGGCACGAGAATACCCTCCACAGAATGGGGTCGTGGTTCCGTGAAGAAGGCCGAATTTGGGTGCTCATAGGCAGCCTGCTGCAGAGTCATTTTTCAGGCTCGCTCTCCACAATTGTCCCCCCTAAAATGATTTAAATCATTATTTTTGCATTTAAATGCATTTATTCTATCATTTATATGGTTCCCCAAACAATGCACATAGTCTGGAGCTCCACTGGGGTCCTGCATATAATTTAATCAGGCGTTTTAAACACTTTTTTCCCATGAAAATGATTTTTAATCACTATCATGGGGCTATGAAAATAAAATTCCGGGTAATGCAGAGCACAAGTGCACCTTTTACTATTTAAATGTATTTGTATTATATATATTTGGGCTAGAAAGGTGACCTCTCTGGGTGATTTAGTCAGTTTATGGAGCTTAGCCCACAAATCCTGGATGATCCAGGCCGAATTTGGGTGCTCATAGCCAGCGCCCCCACCCGTGGAAAGCAAAAAAAATTGAAGAAAACGCTTAATTATAACTTAAAATAATCAAAAATGAAGTTTTGAAAAATTGTCAAAAAAATGACAGAGTGCCAACGGGAGAAGGGGCCAGACTATTGGCGCTTCGGGCCGATTTTTCCCCTTCTCCGATGGTTGGTACAACGGAGAAGGGGAAAAAGTCCCTGGGCTTCATTTCCACTTCTCTGTCAAAAAGATTCATCCATACTTTTCAAACTACCGTCTGCACGAATTCGGAAACCCAGTTTTTGGGTGCACTCAGAAAAAAAACGGCTGTTGCAAATCATGGAAGAATGTATCCGCTCACCAAGCACTTTGAGTGGGCCTAATTTTGTGGCGCAAGGACCCCCCAGCCTGGTTCTCTCAATACTTAAAGTTTGACATGGAGGAATGCGAGGGCACTTTGCAGGTGACTCTACCCGATTATGAGACACTATTTTGGGGCGTATTTTTTACATTTCTCTGGTTCTCCAAATAGTTTAAGTTCGACATTTTGAGCCATGGAGGAATGCGAGGGCACTTTGCAGGTGACTCTACCCGATTTTGAGGCACTATTTTGGGGCGTATTTTTTACATTTCTCTGGTTCTCCAAATAGTTTAAGTTCGACATTTGAGCCATGGAGGAATGCGAGGGCACTTTGCAGGTGCCTCTACCCGATTTTGAGGCACTATTTTGGGGTATAATTTTTACATTTTGACCCCTTTGCCCGGTTATCACCAAAGTTGAGTTGGATGATTTCGACCATGGAGGAATGTCAGGGGAGTCCGCGGGGGACTCCTGCGGGGTCATGAGCACTATTTTGGGGTACAATTTTTACATTTTGACCCCTTTTCCCCGGTTCTCACCAAAGTTGAGTTGGATGATTTCGACCATGGAGGAATGTCAGGGGAGTCCGCGGGGGACTCCTGCGGGGTCATGAGGCACTATTTTCGGACACTTTTTCCCATTTTCCCCCCTTTTGCCTGGTTATTTTTATTTTTATTTTTTTTCCTGTTTTGGCCCGTTTGACCCGGTTCCTCTGCCGGGGGCACTGCCCGGTCCCGGTGCCCCCCCAGGGCTCGCGTACAGCCGTTCCACCCCCCACATTGACGGATTTTGACCCCTTGGCCCGGTTCTCACCAAAGTTGAGTGTGATGATTGCTGAGTCATGATGCACTATTTGGGGTACATTTCCCCCATTATCAACACGGACTAGAGATGTCTCGGAGATGGCTCGGAGCCCACACCCTGGTTCTATGTAACCCTGGAGGAATGTCACATGAGTACAGGGGACTGCTGCTGGCTAATGAAGGACTATTTTGGGGTACATTTCCCCCATTATCAACACGGACTAGAGATGTCTCGGAGATGGCTTGGAGCCCACACCCTGGTTCTATGTAACCCTGGAGGAATGTCACATGAGTCGACAGGGGACTGCTGCTGGCTAATGAAGGACTATTTGGGGTACATTTCCCCCATTATCAACACGGACTGGAGAGTCTCGGAGATGGCTTGGAGCCCACCCCCTGGTTCTATGTAACCCCCTGGAGGAATGTCACATGAGTCGACAGGGGACTGCTGCTGGCTAATGAAGGACTATTTTGGGGTACATTTCCCCCATTATCAACACGGACTAGAGATGTCTCGGAGATGGCTTGGAGCCCACACCCTGGTTCTATGTAACCCTGGAGGAATGTCACATGAGTCGACAGGGGACTGCTGCTGGCTAATGAAGGACTATTTTGGGGTACATTTCCCCCATTAACACACACGGACTAGAGATGTCTCGGAGATGGCTTGGAGCCCCACCCTGGTTCTATGTAACCCTGGAGGAATGTCACATGAGTCGACAGGGGACTGCTGCTGGCTAATGAAGGACTATTTTGGGGTACATTTCCCCCATTATCACACGGACTAGAGATGTCTCGGAGATGGCTCGGAGCCCCACCCTGTTCTATGTAACCCTGGAGGAATGTCACATGAGTCGACAGGGGACTGCTGCTGGCTAATGAAGGACTATTTTGGGGTACATTTCCCCCATTATCAACACGACTACAGATGTCTCGGAGATGGCTCGGAGCCCACACCCTGGTTCTATGTAACCCTGGAGGAATGTCACATGAGTCGACAGGGACTGCTGCTGGCTAAAGCACTATTTCCGGTACTTTTTTTTTCATTTTCACCCAAATTTCCCTGGATGAAATATTTTTTAGTTTTTTTAGTTTTTAGCCCAGTTTTGGCCACAGCGTTCCCTCGAGGATAGGACCGAGCTATGACACTCTCTGGCCGCCTCACAAGTCACTATTGTCGGACACTTTCTTTGCTTTACCCCGGTTCTATCACTCTTTCCTCCTCCTTTGACCATACAACCCGTTTCCTGCTGGGTGGTGTATGGTTCCGGGGTACCCCAAACCCTCTCATGGTCGGGGCACCATGTATTGATGCATCGGACCCAATGTTGCCATCACCAGCCCCGCGTTGGTGCGGAAGTGGGACCATCTGACCCGGTGGTAACCCAATACTTCCCTTCGTCCATGCACCATGAATTGATGCATCGGACCCAGTGTCGCAACCACCGCTCACCGCTAACGCATATAAACGGAGAACTAACATAATTTTGATCAATTCATTATGTGTGTTTCAGGAAGGATGTCATCTGAATGCCCGGTGTGCAGACTCTTCTATCTGGCATTGAACACAACACTTAAGCACAAGCATGCAGTGCGGAACTTGGAGGAGAGGGGAATCCTCCTGAAAATAGCCAGTGGAAGGATAAATGTTCGGACCAAACCCTGTCCCCATCGCTGGGTGTTCGTACGCTGGGAAGACTGGACCGTCATGTAAAACATGACCACCCTGAGTTGTCCCGACATGAGGCACATCAGGTCATGGCAAGGCTGAAGCATAGGTGGGCACTGCAGTTGCTCCATGACCTCCGTGAGACTAACCCCATCATTGGAATGGCTACATCATTGGATATAGACAATGAGGAGGAATACCCCGGGCACCCTCCACCCTTCTCCCCACATACCGAGTGTGACAACGAGACTGCAGGCAGGTGATGCTGGAAAATGTGGCATTGAGGGCTCAGAAGGATGCCCTCAATGATGAGTGAAGACCCTGCGCTCCAGGCTGAAAAGGAGCTAAAACCCAGGAAGCCAGAGTGCTGCTGTTCTTGAGGAAGAGACGAATGTATACGATTTAAGGGCCTGGCAATCCCAATACCTCCGGCATAAACACAGTAGCCTCAGGCAGCAATACCCCTGTGAAGCCCGGTGAGACTGTCATGCAGTCCCCAGTAACCTCCGGTAGCGAGACCCCTGTGAGGAGCCCGGTGAAGACTGTCATGCTTGCAGTAGCCTCCGGTGGGAAGAGACCGGTCAAGAACCCTGTGAAGAGCCCAGTGAAGACTGTCATGCTTGCAGTAGCCTCCGGTGGAAAGACCGGTCAAGAACCCTGTGAAGAGCCCAGTGAAGACTGTCATATTACCAGTTTCCTCCTCGGTAGCGAGACCCCTGAGAAGCCCGGTGAAGACTGTCATGTTTGCAGTAGCCTCCGTAGCGAGACCCCTGTGAAGACCCGGTGAAGACTGTCATGTTTGCAGTAGCCTCCGGTAGCGAGACCCCTGTGAAGACCCCGGTGGAAACTGTCAATGTTTGCACAGTAGCCTCCGGTAGACGAGACCCCTGTGGAATACCGGCCCTGTGGGAAACTGTCCATGTTTGCAAGTAGCCTACCGGTAAAGCGAGACCCCCTGTGAAGACCCCGGTGGAAAGCGTGGCCATGTTTGCAGTAGCCTCCGGTAGCGAGACCCCTGTCAAGACCCCGTGGAAACTGTCATGTTTGCAGTAGCCTCCGGTAGCGAGACCCCTGTATGCCGGAAGACCCTGCCTCTAAGCTGGCTAATGACTTGCCCTCTCCCTCAAATTACTGGTCCACTGGGTGTGGACGGGGGAATACCATGCGTGAAATCACGTTGCCTAGAAGCATGGAGGCGTACCTTCAGACATACTTGGATCACTGTTTGGGTGTGTCGCTCCGACAGTAAAACAGAAAGACAATGTTGTGTCGAAGATCAGCCGGATAAAGAACTTCATAGTATACATGGCCCATGGTGTTAACCGCCTGTCAGACTGGCTGTTCCTAAGAAACTGAAGATGATCCGTGGCTGGAGCGAGTATATTGTAAAGCCGGGCCGGGCAGTCACAACATCAGAGTTCTTCCTGAAGAATGTGCACCAGTTCATGGGGTACATTCTGAGTCAAAGCCCCGGGGGTGCAAGCTCACCCAGTCTGATATGACCCACAGAATGAGAGAGGTGAAAGCCAACATGAAACACTTGATAAGGCATCACTCTACATCAGTTTAAGGTGAAGGAACAAACTGGATCGTCTGCCGAGCCAACGGAGCTTCTCGCCGCCATGGCGGCCGCTGAGAAGCGCATCCCGGAGCTCCTCGACCTGATGGCCGGCACGCCGACCTCAACCACCCAGAAGCTTCTCTATGGCTATCTCACCCTCCATTGGAGCCTCCTGTATGGCCACTGTAACGGGCGTGTACGCAAACATGAAAAACAGTGAGGTCTTAGAGGCAGCCATAGAGGGGAACTGCTGAGGGCTACATCATCCATGTGCAGGATCACAAGACGGCCAAGACATATGGCGAAGCACAGCTGGGGCGCTTACAGTAGGAGGAGTTTAGCTGGGTCATGCGGTGGATGGGGATTAAAGAGGCATTGCCTGGGTCCCTCAGAAAAATGAATTCATCTTCTTTCAGCAAGGGGGAATCTGGTGCTCTCCAAGGAACCTGAACGCTCACTTGAAGAGGGCATGGGCTGATGCTGGGCTAGAAACAGCCGTCACCTTCACAATCCTGCGCACTGCCCTGGCTGACAATATCAAGCATCACCAAGATCCAGAAAGCCGGTCGATTCTCGCCAGGTTTATGTGTCACGACGTAACCACGGCGGACCGGTTCTACGCGAATGCGCCAGGTATAAAGGAGGCTTGAGAATCCGCTCCATGTTCAGGGCGTCATCAGATGCGGCAGCAGCTGCATCATCATCAGAAGGATGTCTCACCGCTGTCAGATGGGAACCTAACGAAAGGGCTGCTATACAGTACTGCTCTATCATCTTCACCTGATGGGTCATTGGAGCGGCAGCAGCAGCGGAAGCGGAAGCGGGAGGGAAAGAGGCCAATGAAGTCGGGACCGGGGCTGGTTGACACTCCTGATGATGGGGCAGGGGCCGTGGACTCAACCTGTTTGCCCTGGTGCACCGTAAGAATTAGACGCCTAATTTGGTCCCCTGAATCCCGCTAAACATTGTGAATGTATACCGTGTATATAATTATTATTATAATCCTGTGTATACATTTTGTAAATAGTACAATATCTCCAGGGCGCATAACTGCACTTTACAAGCCAGGAAAGGTGCCAGAATCCTGGGCATACATTTTGTTAATAGTGCAACACCTCCAGGTCGCATTACTGCACTTTAAAACGTAGGTTAAGAAATTTAGTAGTACTGTTATAGCAGCAGTAGTACGTGTAAATAGTTTATGTTTTAGGCTCTGTGTACTGTGGTTTTTTGTTAAATAAAATAAAAATAAAAAAAAAACAATAACCTTGGGAGCACCGGGGAGGCACCTCTTGGTGCTGAACCCTGTGATGAGCGCTCAAGTGTTGGCGGAGGAGGTGTAAGCCAGAGGAGGGTGAACAAAAGTTAAAGTGTTTGAACCTCCAGCCCAGAAGGGGGGGTGATGCCGTGAAGAAGGCCGAATATGGATGCTGATGGGCGGACACAGAAGCACCATAAAACCACCCCCTTGTAAGACCACCAGGGGCACGAGAATACCCTCCACAGAAGGGGGGGTGATGCCGTGAAGAAGGCCGAATATGGATGCTGATGGGCGGACCAGAAGCACCAATAAACCACCCCCTTGTAAGACCACCAGGGGCACGAGAATACCCTCCAGCCCAGAAGGGGGGGTGATGCCGTGAAGAAGGCCGAATATGGATGCTGATGGGCGGACACAGAAGCACCATAAAACCACCCCCTTGTAAGGTCACCAGGGGCACGAGAATACCCTCCACAGAAGGGGGGTGATGCCGTGAAGAAGGCCGAATATGGATGCTGATGCGGACACATAAGCACCATAAAACCACCCCCTTGTAAGGTCACCAGGGGCACGAGGTTCTGGTGGGTGTGAATACCTGTGTTTAGTCCGTGGGGGAGTGCTTAACTGTGGGGGCCCGGGGACTCAGGGTGTGCAAGGTTATGGAGGTCCCACTGTTAGGGGCCCATGCTGGAGGTAATAGCCGTCCTTGGGGCTCTGTGAGCGGGCAAAAAGAGGTGATTTCCCCCTGGTCTCTGCTGGAGGTGCAGAGTCCCACTGTTAGGGGCCCATGCTGGAGGTAGTTAGTCCGTCCTTCGGGGCTCTGTGAGCGGGCAAGAGGTGATTTTCCCGGTCTCTGCCCTGGAGGTGTGAAATAAACAGAGTCCCCTGTTGGGACTGGTGCTGGAGGTCTCTAGTCCGTCCTTCGGTGCTCGTGACGGGCAGAGAGGTGATTTTCCCCTGGTCTCTGCTGGAGGTACAGAGTCCCACTGTTATGGGGACATGCTGGAGGTAATTAGTCCGTCCTTGGGGCTCTGTGAGCGGGCAGAGAGAGGTGATTTTCCCCTGGTCTCTGCTGGAGCTGTGAAAGAAACAGAGTCCCACTGTTATGGGGACATGCTGGAGGTAATTAGTCCGTCCTTGGGGCTCTGTGAGGGGGCAGAGAGAGGTGATTTCCCCCTGGTCTCTGCTGGAGGTGCAGAGTCCCACTGTTAGGGGCCCATGCTGGAGGTAATTAGTCCGTCCTTGGGGATCTGTGAGCGGGCAGAGAGAGGTGATTTTCCCCTGGTCTCTGCTGGAGCTGTGAAAGAAACAGAGTCCCACTGTTATGGGGACATGCTGGAGGTAATTAGTCCGTCCTTGGGGCTCTGTGAGGGGGCAGAGAGAGGTGATTTCCCCCTGGTCTCTGCTGGAGGTGCAGAGCCCACTGTTAGGGGCCCATGCTGGAGGTAATTAGTCCGTCCTTGGGGCTCTGTGAGCGGGCAGAGAGAGGTGATTTTCCCCTGGTCTCTGCTGGAGCTGTGAAAGAAACAGAGTCCCACTGTTATGGGGACATGCTGGAGGTAATTAGTCCGTCCTTGGGGCTCTGTGGGGGCAGAGAGAGGTGATTTCCCCCTGGTCTCTGCTGGAGGTGCAGAGTCCCACTGTTAGGGGCCCATGCTGGAGGTAATTAGTCCGTCCTTGGGGCTCTGTGAGCGGGCAGAGAGAGGTGATTTTCCCCTGGTCTCTGCTGGAGCTGTGAAAGAAACAGAGTCCCACTGTTATGGGGACATGCTGGAGGTAATTAGTCCGTCCTTGGGGCTCTGTGAGGGGGCAGAGAGAGGTGATTTCCCCCTGGTCTCTGCTGGAGGTGCAGAGTCCCACTGTTAGGGGCCCATGCTGGAGGTAATTAGTCCGTCCTTCGGGGCTCTGTGAGCGGGCAATGAGAGGTGATTTTCCCGGTCTCCGCCCTGGAGGTGTGAAATAAACAGAGTCCCACTGTTAGGGACTGGTGCTGAGGTCTCTAGTCCGTCCTTCGGGGCTCTGTGAGCGGGCAGAGAGAGGTGATTTCCCCCTGGTCTCTCCTGGAGGTGTGAAATAAACAGAGTGCTACATTTTGTAAATAGTGCAATATCTCCAGGGCGCATAACTGCACTTTACAAGCCAGAAATAATGTTTAAATGGTCGGGGAAGTATTTTTAAATGTCTGGAAGAGAGTTTTAGACAGTCATTTTGCACGAAATCATTTAACATAGACGCTCTCCTGAAAATGCACAGAATATGTGCTTTTTCAGGAGACCGTCAATGTTAAATGATTTCGTGCAAAATGACTGGCTAAAACCCCGGAATAAGTGTTTGAAAGGCGGGGAAAAGTTGTTTAAAATAGTCTGATACCTCCAGGGCGCATCACCAAAATGTACAAGCCAGGGAAGATGCCTGAATCCCGGATACTTTAGGTCTGTCACTTAGGGTGACCGCACCACTCCGACGCTCCCGAGAGCGGACGTCCATTGTTTGTAAGGCACCTAAGAGGGATAAGGTGTTCAATGATTATGCACTGAAGTTCGGATTTCCTCGGAGAATCCACCACGATCAGGGAGGTGAATTTGAAAATCAATTATTTGCACAGCTGAAGAAAAACTGTGGAGTGATGGGCTCAAGAACCACGCCCTACCACCCGCAAGGGAATGGTCAAGTTGAAAGGTTCAACAGAACGCTGCTGCAAATGCTAAAGACGCTTCCTGAAAGGCAGAAGTCAAATTGGAAAGAGTCACTGCCTAAGCTCATTTATGCATACAACAGCACTCGCTGTGATGTTACAGGCTTCTCCCCATTCTATCTCCTGTTTGGGAGGTCACCAAGACTGCCTGTTGACTTATTGTTTGGCTTGACCCCTGAGACAGGAAATGCAGACCACCAAGAGTATATGAGAAAATGGAAACAACAGATGCAAGAGGCATATGAGATCACAGCAGAAAATGCAAAGAAATGTGCTGAGAGGAGCAAGAGAACTTACGACAGCAAAGTAAGGAGTTCTGTTCTACACGAGGGTGATCGTGTCCTCGTCAGGAATCTGACACCCAGAGGGGGAACAGGTAAACTTCGGAGCCACTGGGAAGATTGTATCCACAGAGTCATCCGTCAGGTTGGGAAAGACATGCCCATCTATGAAGTTCTGCCGGAGCAAGGGAACAGTAGAGGAAGCCGGATACTACACCGTAATCTCCTGTTGCCATGTGACCATCTGCCCTTAGAGATACAGCTACAACCTGCAAAGTCAAAAAGAGAAATTAGAACTAGGACAAGTAGGGACAAAGAACAACCACATCAGGACGACGATGGAAGTGACAGCGATGATGACTGTGAATATTATCACATGCCCAGGGTCCAACCTCTGCCTGTAATGCAGCCTCAGGTAAATACCCACAGAGAGGATCCCGAAGTGGAAATTACAGAAACCTCCCAGGATGTAGAACATCGGCAACAAGGCATACCCCAGCTACAAGAGGCTCAGGGCGGAGGTGATGTTCTGAATGAGGAGGACATGTCAGGCAAAGGGGCTCAAGAGGAGATTGCTTTGGGAGAGAGAACACCGGCACCACTTTCACCTGTTCAAAATGAAGATAACAATGACACTGACATTGGATTTCAGCGACCTGTGAGAGACAGACGACCTACGACATTCTTCACATACGATCAGCTAGGTAATCCAGTTTGTTGCAGTGCTAACATCGTATACTGGTACCCGCCACTGCCCTATGCTACAGTGCCAGCCATAGGTACATGGATGACGCAGTTTAACTACCAGCCTGTTGTTACTGGGTACTGAAAGATATGCCTATACACAGACACACACACACCAGACATACTCATGGACTTTTGAAGAGGCTGAGTGATCACATATACACTTCAGACACCGATGGACTGAGGAAGGAAAGCTTGGTAGACACAACCATGTACACCACACACAATGATGAACTTTTGAAGAAGTAGAGTGCTCACACACACAACATACATTCATGGACTGTAAAAAAAAAACGGAGAGTTTATGGACATATGTTTGTCATACAATGATGGACTTTCTACTAAGCCAAGGGCTTAAATGTGTAAATTGAGTGTGTACACTTTTGCCAAACTGAGCAGTGAGCGTGGTATGTGTTTAATAAATGTTTATAGGTGTTGCTGACATGTAGGCCTAATATTGTGGGTTATAATGTCGGGACGACATCTGTTTTGAAGGGGAGTGTGTAATAGATATGACAAGTCATGGTTGATGACCTTCCGGGTCTGTCCAGCAGAGGGCGCTTGTTGTTTGCCACTGGTGCATAATACATTAGACTTGAAGCAAACGAACAACGTCTCTGTTTCCTTGTCTGATATTTTCCCCATATTAGGTGAGTTCATCCGTGATAAATGTTATATATGTAGACTGACTGTGTGTAATATTAATGTGAAAAGCACACTGTTGGTGTGATAGTTGTTGGAGGGTATTCTTGGAGGGTTTTTCTGGGTTCTGTAATTGTTGTAGCTGTGAATGCTAGCTTTTCTGGCGCCATTAGCTATGCTAGCGCCGCTAGCTATGATAGTGCAGTTTAGCTCCAAGAAGGGGATTTTGTGTGTTAATTTGGATATGTATGTTTGTAGTGTGCATTTAAAAAGGGACATTTTGTGTGTTAAATTGGATGTATGTTTGCAGTACATGCATTGTTAGTGTTTGTTTTATGTCAAGAATCTATGTTTTGTATTATACAGTGTGCTATGTGTACCATGTGACTGGTGCATAATACATTAGACTTGAAGCAAACGAACAACGTCTCTGTTTCCTTGTCTGATATTTTCCCCATATTAGGGGCTTAACACCTTCAGTAATAACTCAGATGTTAAAGGGATGAAGCTTTTCCTCCCAAATCAGATATGCTTTGTTTTTCAACAAATGTATCAATTTCCTGCATAATATAAGTTTCTCACAATGGTTTTTGTAAGCTGCACACAGGTGATACTGAGTCTTCTCGATTCATAGATTATAAACTATACCATGCTTAAATAGACTCCTAAGTTATTATTTCATATGTAACATATGTAAGAAAAGGGAGGGAAGAGTCAATTATATTGAGTAATTGATTTTATATTGGGTCATTTATTTCTCAAACCTATGTTTTATGGAAGAGACAATGTATTTCTGATAAACTAAGATGTTATCAAAAGGTAAATGGTGAATTAATATACATTTAGAATCATTGAGAAGGGGTTATATCCACAGGGACTAGCTCACCTTTAACTTACAATAACATTTCTCTGCTATGGACTGATGAGTATATGATTCTTGGATGTTAAATGACTAACACAAACCTTCAATTTATGCATGTGCATGTGTCAGGAAGGCTCCCAAATAATTCTGAGGGGCCTATCCTATTTTAGTAATTAAATGATAATGTGCTAATCCATTACTTTGAGTTTTATTCACTCAGAAAAACATCCCTATCAAGTGTTATAATTGGCTCTCCCAATAACTAGGACAGCTCTCAAGGCCAAGGGTCAGCAGAGAGCACCCCCAGCCACGTGCAAGGAAGCACGAGGTCGTTCGAGATGGGATGCTTCTCTTCACCTTTCTGATAAGATGGGATGCTCCTCTTCACCTGTCTGATAAGATGGGATGCTTCTCTTCACCTTTCTGCTAAGAGGGGGTTCTACATCCTACCATAATATTCCTGTAATTGTTCAACTCAAAATTCCTGGGTAACTGGACTGACCACTGTAACTATTGGAATTTGACTATTAACACATGTAAAAGGATGACTCGGAATCAGCTGGTGAAAGTAACATTTGTTTATTAGAAAAGGGGAGCTGGGAGTGGAGGTTGGTTATGGCAGCAGTGGGAAACAGTTGTTCCAGGGTGGAGAGGCCTGGCTGGTCTTGGGAGTTTGGAAGGCCTTGGATTCCTCCTGGGAGAGACACAAAAATGAGTGTGAGGCAAAAGCAGGCAAAGTTGTCAAAGAATATGCTGGCAAAAAGCTAGAGCGGCACGCAACAAACCGTTCACGGCAACAATCCGGCAGGGAATGAGTGCAGGCTGCAGGCTTTCATAGTGTGGCTGATGAGCAGGTTGCAGGTGTGGTTGATTGGAGATTGCTCCCAGCCGTGTAGAGCAGACCAGCAGGGCGGGGGGGGGGGGGGGGGGGGAGAGAGAGACACACAGTAGAAACAAACACATACAAACACTAACAGGGGTTTAAGGGACGGGCAGTGATAGTCGGTCCGTTCTATTTCGTATATGGCTTCGCCCTCTAAGGCTATCGCTATTGGGTAATCCCCCTGCGCACCCGCGCAGCACTGAAAACACTTGTAGTCCACGCCCGCCCGCAAGGTGGGCCCCACCCTCGGGCTCCCTTCCGGTATAAATAGGAAGGAGGCCCGACAATCTGCTCCCTCTTTTTCTTCAGCACCCCGTTACTGAAGCACTGAGACATAATATATCCGAGAACCATGAGCAACAATTGTGTCAGAGATTGTCCCTCATGTGGATCCGGCTATATCATGAGCTATGATCAGCACACGGAATGCGAATCCTGCCTGGGGCCAGAGCACACGTACGCGGCTCTCAGCCAGCAGGTCGCATGCCAGCACTGTGCCCGTCTCCCCTCGGCCGACAGGAAGCGTAGAGCGGACGCTCTCGCTGCTGCGACCGAGGAGGACGATTCGTGCCCCTGGAGCCGACTCGTGCCCCTGGAGCCGAGTGCCGGGCAGGAGTCGGACGACTCCTACCCCATCTCCCTCCACGGTTCACCGTATGGTTCTCCCCTCCCTCCTCTCCCCCGGACGGGGGAGACAGAGTCGGAGCAGGGTGTCGACTTGGCCGAGCACGCGGTCCCCTTCTCCGTCACCACGGCGCTGCCGGCGATAGGTGGCATCCTGCTGAAACTGCCGGGGATCATTTGCAAGGCGGCCGCCTGCAGAGGTCTCCCCGTTCCCCTAGCTCAGGAGAGGAGTGCTCCGGACGACATGGCCGGAGTTTTTTCGCGGGTGCAGACGGTCAGGAGTGACCCGATCTGGCCACGCTTTCCCGCCATCAGGAGGTACCAGGAGGGGGCGGCGGCGAACCCGAGGACTCTGAAGGCCCCGGTGGCCACATTTGTTCCCCTCACCAAGGTGGAGGGTTTTACAGATGTGGGATTCCCAGCCACCCCTTCGCTGGAGCCGGGCCTGACGGCGTTTTTTGGGGTGAGGCAGGCCAACATGATCGCCGGACGGCGCCCTACGTTGGCCTCCCCCAGGGACCAGTATGTTGCCCGCCAGGCCGACCGGGTGCACCAGTGTGCCTTTCAGGCGGCGGCGGCGGCAAACAACATCGCGCTGCTGTCCAACTCGGTGGTGACGCTGGTGGAGCGGTCCACCACCTTGGCCGCTGACGAAGCGGAGGAGATCGCCAAGGCTGCCAGCACGGCGCTCACACTGTGTGCGTCTGTTGCTGTCTCCCAGGCTAGAATCGCCGCGTGGGTGACGCAAATCCAGCGCCACCTCTGGCTGCAGCAGGCGTCCGTTACAGAAACGGCCAGAAAAGTGCTGCTGGATGCTCCAATCAGCCCGGACGGGCTGTTCGGACCCCAGTTCCACGCCATGGTGGAATCCATGAAGGCGGCTGCGGAACAGGCGGACGACATCCGCCAGCACGTCAGCTGGCTCCAGCCTGCTGGGCGGCACCAACGGCCGCAGCAGCCGGAGCGTCCAACCCGGCCACAGCGGCAGGCGGAGAGGTACCAACCGCAACCGCGGCGTCAGCGCCCGTTGGCGGCGGCAGGGGCTCCGCCCCGCGTCTCCGCTCCCCCGCCACCCCAGAGACGGAGGGGTCTCTCGGCGGTGAGCCAACGGGGAGGGAGGCACTCCCGCTCTGTATCCGCTCCACGTGAGCCTCCAAGAAAACAGAGCCGCCTTTGACGTGTTGGGGGGGATAGTGAGAGAAATAAAATGGGTTCATTTTCCAACTTTTTGTCTGAGTCATCAGTATCATCAAGTGTTTCTCACATATCCTCCACTCTGTGTAAACCAGCTGTCTATAACCTATCGGTTAGTAGCCAGCAGGGTTCGTTGCGAAAACCTGCACTTTTTAATCTATCGGTTAATAAACTGCAGAGTTCGCTAACTAAACCAGCTGCCACCAATCTGTTGATTAGTAGGCAGCAGGGCTCGCTGCAGAAGCCTGCTGGTTTTAACCTATTGGTTAATAAACCGCAGAGCTCGCGGCATTCCTCTGTCCGAGATACGTCTCCTACACACGGTCATAATAAACCCATGAGCGCCGTTATAACGCCTCATGTGGTCAACACTGCATACATCTCCATTCATCCCCTGAGTGTGTACACGCCTCATGATGAGAGCCAGAGTGAAACGCAGCGTGTGGAGGCTCCCTCACAGCCCTTTCGCTTCAGGCCCACCTTGGGTTGCCTCACAGGCAGCGGCGGCAAGGGCTCTGACGTGGCTCGTCGCCAAGACGACCACAACACATCTCGACCATGTGCGCCCGCTCTCAGAGAATTTCTCAGAGTGGCAGCGCGTGTGTCTGATGGACAGATGGATGAGCAGGCTGATCAGCAGAGGGTACACCCTGCAGTTCGCCTCCCCCCCCCCACAGTTCAATGGGATACAGGAAACACTCCTGTCATCCCAAGAACAGTGTCTTGCGCTCCAGGCAGAGCTGCGGGAACTCCTGTTGAAAGAGGCTATTTCCAGGGTTCCTCAAGGGGAAGAAAATCAGGGGTATTACTCCCGCTATTTTCTTGTCCCGAATAAGACAGGGGGGATGAGACCCATCCTCGATCTGTCAGTTTTCAACAAGGTCATAATGAAAAGGCCTTTTCACATGCTGACGATCAGACAGGTGCTGGAGTGTGTTCACCAGGGGGACTGGTTCACATCGATAGACCTGAAGGATGCTTACTTCCACGTAGCCATCATCCCAAAACACAGGAAATACCTGCGTTTCTCATTCCAGGGAATACCGTACCAGTACAACCGTCTGCCGTTCGGTTATTCCCTGGCTCCTCGCACTTTTTCGAAGTGTGTAGAGACGGCGCTGCAGCCACTTCACAGAGGAGGGATGAGAGTGCTGTTTTACCTGGACGACTTGCTATTGCTAGCTCGATCCAGAGAGGAAGTTGCTTTACAGACGGTACAGCTCGTATCACATCTGTCAAAGCTGGGTTTCATCATAAACTGGAAGAAGAGCTGCCCTCTTCCCTCCCAGAGTATTATTTACCTGGGTGTGGAATTGAACTCAGCCCACATGAGAGCGCGACTCTCACAGCAGAGAGTGGAGGCACTGACAGCTCTTCTCCGACGCGTCACACCTCGCAGCGTGGTGACAGCCCTCTCCGTGATGCAGCTGCTTGGCATGATGGCAGCTGGTCACGTGGTGATTCCCCTGGGTCTCCTTCACATGAGGAGACTCCAGAGGTGGTTTATTCGCCTGCGCATCGACCCCGTGCGACAGAAGAGGCGCATGGTGGCCATCCCTCCTTCCGTGGGTTCAGACTTAACCTATTGGAAAAGTCCCCACGTCCTGTCAGCGGGTGTGCCCCTGGGCAGAGTTACGTCACACATCTCGGTGTTCACAGACGCATCTCTCTCAGGGTGGGGAGGAACGTGTATGTCACAGGCAGTGGGGGGACAGTGGCCGGCTCATATGTCCCTCCACATAAACGTGCTGGAATTGCTCTCCGTACGGAGAGTAATCCAGTATTTTGCCCCGTTGCTGCGGAATCAGCATGTGTTGATTCGCACAGACAACAAAGCCGCGGCAGCCTACATCAATCGCCAGGGCGGAGTACGCTCAGCGCAGCTTTTGAACACAGCCAGGCCGCTGTTGATCTGGGCGCGCGCACACTTGCTCTCCATCAGAGCAATGTATGTTCCCGGCGAACTGAACAGAGGGGCAGACCTCATGTCCAGAAGAGGTCCTCGCCAGGGGGACTGGAGCCTCCATCCCGAGCTGGTCTCCCAGGTATGGAGCTGGTTCGGGAGAGCAGAGGTGGATCTGTTTGCCGCACGCGGGAACGCGCAATGCGCCCTCTAGTTCTCCCTGAAAGCGCAGGACCACCCCCCCCTGGGGGTGGACGCGTTCGCACATCGACCATGGCCCAGGGGACTGTTGTACGCCTTCCCACCAGTCCCGCTGATTCCTCGGTTCCTGGACCGAGTGCAGGAGGAGCGACTGTCAGTGATCCTAATTGCCCCGGAGCGCACGGGCGCTTCCTGGTTTCCATGCCTACAGCGTACGCTGTCAGGCAGACCGTGGGAAATTCCGTGGCGCGGGGACGCTCTCTCGCAGGTGGAGGGAGCGATCAACAGTCACCCGGTGATAGGCCAGCACTTATGGGCATGGCCCCTGAACGGGAACACTTAGAGGGGCTGGGCCTCTCTCAAGATGTTGTCCGGACCATTCAGGGAGCCAGGGCCGCGTCTACCAGAGCGTCCTACACAGCCAAGTGGACAGCGTTCCAGCGTTGGTGTGTAGAGAAAAGCCTGGACCCCATTACGTGCCCCCTGCCTCACGTGCTGTCATTCCTCCAGCTGTTGTTGGACAGGAATTTGGCTTTCAACACAATCAAGGTGTATGCTGCTGCCATATCATCTTGTCATGTGGGTTTCGGGTTCGGGGCGGTGTTTAGTCACCCCCTGATGAAACGTTTTCTGCGAGGAGTACGGAGACTCAGACCTGTGTCACGCGCACTAGCGCCTCAGTGGGATTTGGCTTTGGTGTTACGCGCACTAAGCAAAGCCCCATTTGAACCTTTAGATCAGGTTCCCCTTAAGATGTTATCAGCCAAAGTAGTACTACTTTTGGCTCTAACATCAGCAAAGAGGGTGAGTGATTTGTCTGCTCTCTCTGTGGCTCCGTCATGCCTCCGGATCCAAGGAGATGGCAGTTCAGCTGTTTTACGCCCTAACCCAGCTTTTATGCCAAAGGTCATCACAAGCTCTTTTAGGTCAAGGGTGATCACCCTGGATGGCTTCTTTCCCCCTCCTCACAGGTCGGAGGAAGAAACCACGTCTCATCTCCTCTGTCCTGTGCGCGCGCTGTCCTGCTACGTAGCACGCACAGCTGCCTTGCGCCGTTCTCAGCGCCTGTTTGTGCACTACAGAGAGCGCTCGATCGGGCAGCCTCTGTCTGCACAGCAGCTGTCACACTGGCTGTGTGAGGCTGTGTCACAGGCATATGTCTCCTCTGGGATGGATCCTCCGGAGAACATTAATGCGCACTCCACCAGAGGAATTTCCTCCTCCACGGCTTTGCACGGAGGAATGTCAGTGGAAGACATTTACACAGCTGCTTCTTGGTCTTCTCCCTGTTCATTTATTCAATTTTATTTGAGGGATGTCTCCCATTCCTCTCTGACACACCCTGTGCTGAGTGTCCTGTCAGAGTGAGTGACGTCAGGGATCCAGCTGTGCGCCTCTCTCCTGCCTCGGCACACGGAGAATGGCCTGTTTTTCCCTCTTATGAGAGGGACGTCCCCCTTTTTCCCCCTGACACATTTCGTACGGAATGTCTTGTCAGAGTGAGTGATGTTGGGGACCCAGCTGTGCGCTCTTCTGCCTGTCTGCACGCAGAGAGCTGCTATTCCCCTCCTTCTGTCACTGGGCAAAGTGTGACTTTCGTCTCTACTTTCTCACAGCGGACGGGTATGTATTATTCCCAGCCTTCGTCCTCTCATGGTAAATATTCATGTTATGATATATTTCAGGGACTGATGCGCCATTCGCATGGCGCAATAGGCATGGGTTATTATCTGAGCAGGTGTGTTTGTGCTTCTTGTACCGGGGCGACCCAGTGGGGCGCAGACTACATCTTGCTTCGCCCTTAACCCAATAGCGATAGCCTTAGAGGGCGAAGCCATATACGAAATAGAACTGAAGTTACCTACTGTAACTCCAGCTTCTATGAGTATTGGCGTAGCCCTCTAAGTTCTGGGCCCCACTGGCTCCACGAATAGCTGAAGAAAAGGTTTTTGTGTGGGAGCAGATTGTCGGGCCTCCTTCCTATTTATACCGGAAGGGAGCCCGAGGGTGGGGCCCACCTTGCGGGCGGGCGTGGACTACAAGTGATGCGCAGGGGGATTACCCAATAGCGATAGCCTTAGAGGGCTACGCCAATACTCATAGAAGCTGGAGTTACAGTAGGTAACTTCAGTTCTTCTATATGTCTGTCTTTGGTTTTCTAAGTGTTATTCGATCCATATGACAATAGAGATATGTGCATAAACAACAAAAACACTTGGGGTATAATGTTCGAACAATGTTATCACCAAACATTTTAAGAATGTTTTTAGAGAACGTTATCCTACCTTTCAGAAGTACATTCTAGGAACTAAAATAAAACTTCTCGATGAAACCATTCCTAGAACAATGAATGGTAACATTCTCAGAATGTTTTTAGAACCAACAATGTCTAGCTGGGAACTCAGACATGCCTACGCAAACATGCAATATCATGAATTACATGCTTTTTTTAAAAGGAAAATGTGGTGACATCAGATTTTTTTTAAACATCCTTTTCAAACAAATGCAACAAGTTTGTATTTTAAAGCGCACTACAAATAAATCTGACGTTGACCATGACCGTGTTAATATTTCGCATCACAGGAATGTTTTATAAAAAAAGAATAACATCCTGAAAACATTTTCAGAATGTTGCTTTGAAAATGTTCTTCATTTGTTATCATGTAACATTGAGGGAACGTTTTATAAAGAACATCTTTAATGTGTTACCCCAACAACATCCAAAACACATCCTTAGAATGTTGCAGGCAAAACGTTCCACCTTTGTTAACATATCACATTAAAGGAACATTTTATAAAACACTTTCTGTCATCTCAGGCCTCAATAACATCCTGAAAACATTTTCAGAATGTTGCTTGGAGAATGTTCTTCATTTGTTATCATGTAACATTAAAGGAACATTTTATAAAACACTTTCTGTCATCTCAGGCCTCAATAACATCCTGAAAACATTTTCTGAATGTTGCTTTGAGAATGTTCTTCTTTTGTTATCATGTAACATTGAGGGAACGTTTTATAAAGAACATCTTTAATGTGTTACCCAACAACGTCCAAAACACATCCTTAGAATGTTGCAGGCAAAACGTTCCACCTTTGTTAACATATCACATTAAAGGAACGTTTTATAAAAAAACTTTAGTCATCTCAGGCCTCAATAACATCCTGAAAACATCCTCTGAATGTTGCAGTTAAAACGTTATGTCTTAGTTAACCTTAAACCTTATAGGAACATTATTTGAAAAAATAAACATCCTAAAAAGGTTCTTTGAACATCAGATTAAAACGTTTCTTTAAAACCTTATTAGAACCAATAGGTAACGTTAGCCAAAGTTGTGAGAACATTCCCCGCTAGCTGGGTAAGGGTTTAGATTATCAAAATTGATAAAAAGAGAGGAACTGTTGGGGAAATATTTTCCAAGCCCATAACTTTGACCCAGTTTATCAGTTCATACTGTCCTGAGCACACGCACCTGTAACCTTGGCTGCTGTGCTCTCAGGCCACATTTACACGAGAACGAAACGGCTTGTATCTGCATAGTTTCTCTTGCGTATAGCCCTATTATTTACACGAGGCCGTAACAAACGGACCCCACAAACGATAACGGGTCCCAAGGTGGATAGATTTGCAAACGAAACGCTCTGGGGGGTCAAACGAGTCCGTGTAATCGCCTCTATACGAATATTTCCTGAAAAAATAACGATAGCCCCACCTCTCCTGCTCACTGCTGTAGCATGGCCAGTAGCTACCGTCAGTAGCTACTGCTAGTGCTACTGCTACTGACCATGCTACAGATGTTAGTACAACATCTACAGCTCGACCATGCTACAGATGTTAGTGCAAAATCTACAGCTCCTCTACCACAACCATCAGCAACAAGTGGACATGGAGAATTACATGAACATGTTGCTAAATCCACCGCCGGGCATAAACAGAAGGGTAGCCATGGCAATATTGCTGCGGGGCTGCTCCGGGGTCTTCTTCGCTGCTTTTGGTGTATTTTGGCGGAAGTTACAGCGCCACTTACAGTCCCGGCATATGTACTACAGCGTTTCCAGCGGTCTCGTTTGAACAGACACGTTAAATGAAACGAATGCATGTGAACGGAAGACTTTTTTGAAAGCGCATACTGTGCATAAACGCAAACGTTCCCGTGTAAAAGCAGCCTCAGTGTTTTGTCTCCCTGTTCCTGCCTGTTGGCGTCAGCTGATAGAGGTGTTATGATTCTATCTTGTTATGCACAATGTTGATTATTCTCTCTGAACTAGCTAAATACATGGGTCTGGGGTAGAGTTCTTCAGAATTGACGTGGCAACTCTACCGTGAAGTCAGAACCTCTGGCTCTTGGACTTGTTTTGTGAATTCTCCGGCCGAAGCTCCTAATAAACCATCAGTGTTTGACATCAAAGCTCCAGCTCACCCCGTGTCTCCTTCCTGAGTCGGTGACTCCCACTGCATTGCTACACAGAAGTTTTTCCCCACAAGAACAATTACAAATGGATCCTGAACTGACGCTAGAGAGAGCAATAAATAAAGCTATAGACAAAGTGAGCTGGTAAAGAAGCAACAAGAAATGCTCAAAGTTAATTTCAGGACAGACATCGCCAGCACACAGCTCGACAGCGTGCACGTGCGGCAACAGTTTGGCGCACGTCCGAAGCACGTTAAAACACAGAAAGAGAAAAGAGCACTGCAGGATAAACAAACACAATGCAGAAGATGTGGAGATGCAAGAGGGCACAGTTTGCAGCAGTGTCCAGCAAAGGATGCAATGTGCAACCTCTGCAGAAAACAAACAGAGTGTGCAGGAATAAAAAAAGGCAAGAGTGGAACGTTGCAACAGTGACTGGGGAAACAGATGATGATGTTGCATTCCTGGGCTCAATATCAGATGATATAAGGAGCAATCCTTGGATGACAGACATCAATGTGGACAGCTACAATGCAGTGTTTAAAATCGACACTGGAGCAGATGTTACTGCAGTTCCTCATACACTGTACACTCAGAGCCAGTTCAACAGGCTGATGAGCCCAACAAGGGTTCTGAAGGGGCCAGGAAAGGAGCTTTTGAAGGTAAAAGGAAAGTTTGAAGCCACTCTGAGTAAAAATGATAAAAGCATAAATGAAGATGTATATGTGGTTGAAGGGCTGGCCATGCCACTGTTAAGCGGGTCGGCTGCTCTAGCACTACACTTGGTTGCTAGACTAGATAATGTCTCCCTAGAATCCAAGGAAACAGTACAACAAATGTACCCAAAGCTTTTCTCTGGTTTAGGAAAAATGGAGGGAGAATACAACATTGTTCTTGCGCCGGGGGCACAGCCGTTTTCCCTTGCAACCCCTAGGCGCATTTCTCTCCCACTCTTTCCTAAGGTTAAAGAGGAGTTAGACCGCATGGAGCAGCAGGGTGTTATCTCAAAGGTGGAGAAGCCCACAGAATGGTGTGCACCCATGGTCGTGGTGCCCAAGCACACGGGCAGGGTGAGAATATGCACTAACCTCACTGAGCTGAACAAATCTGTCAGGGTTGAGCGAAGCAGGCAGGACCCAAATGCAGATTTCACAGAAAACACCTTTATTAAAAGGCTACAAGAAAAATACAAAGCTCTTCTCAGTGAACACAATCAACGACAAACAAGGATCTAACAAAGACAGACAGAAAAACCAGAACTAGGGCCAAAAGGGTGGGTGGAGGGGGTCTGGAGGACGGGTTTGGGCTGACAGCCCAGGGGCACAGCGGAGGACCCGGAAGGGGTCTCGGGCGGACGGCCCGGGGGCAAGGCAGAGATCAAGGAGGGGGTCTCGGGCGGACGGCCCGGGGGCAAGGCAGAGTTCGAGAAGGTGTTCTCGGGCGGACGGCCCGGGAGCAAGGCAGAGTTCATGGTGGGGCGAAGGCCACAGCGGGCGAACTCAGGGGGCCGGGCATGAGGGCGAAGGCAGCGGCTGGAAGAGTCAGGGGGGCGGGCTCGAGGACGAAGGCAGCGGCTGGAAGAGTCAGGGGGCCGGGCCCGAGGGCGAAGGCCGCGGCTGGGAGACTCAGGGGGCCGGGCTCGAGGGCGAAGGCCGCGGCACTCAGGGGGCCGGGCACGAGGGCGAAGGCCGCGGCTGGGGAACTCCGGAGGACGGGCAGGAAGGCAGCGCCGGGACAGCTCCGGAGGACGGGCAGGAAGATGGCGTAGGCCGCGATGGGACCCCTCCAGTGTCAGCTGGATCGCCAGAGCACTGGGATCAAGAGCAGTAGCTGGTGGGTCCCCGGCGGGTCAGGCGTAGACGGGA
Organism: Trematomus bernacchii; assembly: GCF_902827165.1. Taxonomy (NCBI): domain Eukaryota; kingdom Metazoa; phylum Chordata; class Actinopteri; order Perciformes; family Nototheniidae; genus Trematomus; species Trematomus bernacchii. The sequence continues at coordinate 479,709 of NW_022987621.1, forward strand.
CCCTGGACGGAACATGGGCTGGTGTCAGTGGGACCCCCGACGGAGCAAGGGCTGGTGTCGACGGGACCCTCGGCGTAGCACGTGTCGGCGGAACCCCCAACAGGACAGGATAAGGTGTGGGCAGGAAACCCGGCGGAGCAGGTGTCGGCGGGACCCCCAACAGGACAGGATATGGTGTTGGCAGGAAACCCGGCGGAGCAGGTGTCGGCGGGACCCCCAACAGGACAGGATATGGTGTTGGCAGGAAACCCGGCGGAGCAGGTGTCGGCGGGACCCCCAAAAGGACAGGATCTGGTGTTGGCAGGAAATCCGGCGGAGCAGGTGTCGGCTGGACCCCCAACGAAACAGGTGTTGGCGGGACCCCCGGCAGGACAGCTGTCGGCGGGACCCCCAACAGGTCAGGGCACGGAGTTGGCAGGACTCCCAGCGGAACCCCCAACGGAACAGGACATGGGGTTGGCAGGACCCCCGGCAGAACAGTAGTCGGCGGGACCCCCAACAGGACAGGACACGGAGTTGGCAGGACCCTCAGCGGAACCCCCAACGAAACAGGACACAGAGTTGGCAGGAACCCCAGCGGAACGCCCAACGGACCAGGATATTGGGTTGGCAGGACCCCCGGCAGAACAGTAGTCGGCGGGACCCCCAACGGGACAGGACATGGGGTTGGCAGAACCCCCGACGAAACAGGTGTCGGTTGGACCTCCAACGGTACAGGACATGGAGTTGGCAGGACCCCCGACGAAACAGGTGTCGGCTGGACCCCCAACGGCACAGGACATGGGGTTGGCAGGACCCCGGAGAGCCAACAGGACACGGGGAGCTGGCGTCGGCCGGAGAGCCAACAGGAGACGGGGAGCTGGCGTCGGCCGGAGAGCCAGTACTGGAGTCGGGACCATGGCTGCTGGGGCCGGCACTGGAGCCGGAACCATGGCTGCTGGGGCCGGAACCATGGCTGCTGGGGCCAGGACTGAGGCTGGAACCATGGCTGCTGGGGCCAGAACTGGGGCCGGAACCATGGCTGCTGGGGCCAGAACTGGGGCTGGAACCATGGCTACTGAGGCTGAAACCATGGCTGTGTGGGCCGGTTCTGGAGCCGGAACCATGGCTGCTGGGCACGGAACCGGAACATCTTTTCATACAATCATACGTATTGGGATCATTTGTATTAATGTGGACCGGAGGGAGAGGGTGACGAGCATAAGTTTCACTTTCCGTTTTTATTTCAATTCCAACTTTGGTCATGAAGAATATGTTTCTCTGTTGTCCCCGTTCATAAAGCATAAAACAACAGCATCAGAGCACGGTGCAGAGTCTCTAGATGAGTTTACAGTAGTCCCTCGTTCTTATTAAACATCCATGTTGTAGTCCGCTGTATAGAAAACTGTAGTTTCCATAGTTTCCCCACAGCAGCAGACGCACATTTATGACGTCCGCTGGTGCATCATAAACACGTCGGATAGTGAAAGTGCAGTCGGATTCTCTAAAGTACCGCAGTCTCTTCTCCTAAGTCCTTTTGAATTCTCCTATCCACTATCCCTTAACCCCGTGACGTTTCACTCAGAGGTCAAGGAATAGACGATAGGGTTAGAATTTAGGAGCAGATTTTTGGATTATTCGACTGCAACCACAGACAGGAAACCAAAGACAGATCTAGACAAGACAAAACACAACACAGACAGATCGTGACAAAATCAGTGTTGAGAGAGAAACATCCACTCCCCTCAGTTGAGCACACCCTAGGACAGATCGCTGGAGCTAAAGTGTTTTCAAAGCTTGATGCAAATGCAGGATTTTGGCAAATTCCACTGTCCAAGGAATCATCTCTGCTAATGTTACGGGTCCCCGATATGAGGACCACAGTAACGGTTATGATACCTGTATCGTGCAGGTGAAAGAGAAGTAATGAGGACACCTTGTGTTCAGTTTCCTTCCAGATTACTTCTCCTGAGGTTGTTTTATTACACAAAATCATATAAACATATCAATTATCTTATGCATTTCAGTTTCGACTTACATTCCTCAATAACCATTCACATACCTTCACTCTGTCTGTCTGTTACTCTTTTATGTGATAAACACATATGTCGAATTGAATTTCACATTCAATAAAATCTGTTATACCTTAAATACATTTGTATACAGTATTAACCTGTATTAAATACTACTCTTCTTTTTACTTCCACTTAAAAGTAGTATTTCATGACCCCTCTAACCTGTCATGTTGACTATTTACCTTCTGCCATTAATGGCAGGTCACTAAAATGCATTACTGAAACATATTTAAGTGTAACAAACAACCTTACTGTTTTACCAACAGTAACTAACTTATAACCCTTACAAAGTACATATTTATTACAAACTCACAATCACTATACATGCATGTAAATACTCAGTGTACGGGAGGCTTCAGATATACTGACAAACTTGTATCCTTACTGCGTCAGACCACGTTGTCCCCAAAATGGCGCCGTACCGGGGAAGCTAGGCTAATACACTCACACCATTTAACGGTTTTACACATGTAAACAGCGGTACAAAGTCTTCTAACTGTTAGCGGGCCGTTACATATTATCTTCGCAAACCTTATGGGGGATTCATTGTGATTTATGCACAGTTTACCAACCTGTATCGTGCAGGTGAAAGAGAAGTAATGAGGACACCTTGTGTTCAGTTTCCTTCCAGATTACTTCTGAGGAAACCCCGGGAACGTCCGTCGCTTTAATCGGTACCCCGGAACCATTGAATCGAACACAAACGTTCCGCCTCACTACTCACTGCATCTATCGACCCCGTTAGTGAAATGAAAATAACAGATGTACAAAATAAAGGCATATTCTAACTCTAAATATAATACTTATTATATTAATGTGGTCACACATCCCAGGGGTGCCACACGCTCCCCGACAACAAAAGTGGCTCCCGACACTTACTTGAAATCACATGTTCCTATTCAAGATAACTTTAACATCTTCATAAAACACAAATATTTACAATGTCCAAACTATCACACCTCAACATGTATGACCCTTAGGACTAACACTGTGTGTGACCTTTCAATAACCTTGTATGGGACATGTAAATGGTGAATGGGGATATGGAATGAGGGGTGTGTAGTGGAATGATGGTGGGCATGTTTGTGAATACCAAAGGTGAGTGTAGGGCATGAGGTATGTATTCATAGCATTTACTGTTGGACCCGACTGGTATGTTGGGAGGCCAAGAGATGAATAGGTGAGGATTTGACCTGGTCGTCTCTCCCGAGTAGACCGTCTCAGTGGGACAGGTGAGTCAGGTTCAGGGTCTTGTACCCGTTCCTCGGGACATGCACGTTGAGGCAACTCTTGCTCATCTTCGTTCTGAGGTACATTAGGGGTTGTCTGCTCATTGTCCTCAGTTTGATGAGAGATTTCCGGTTCATCCTCAAGTTGAAGTTCACACCTGTCTGACGAGTACTCTTCTTCACAAAGACCTTTAGCCTGTTCTCCAGCTTCCCGTTGTGCAATGTCCATGTCAGGTAAAGTTTGGAACTCTAGCCGTCTCTCTACACCAGAGTTCCTGGTAGTCTTTCCCAACATCTCCTCAGAAGAATGTGGTTCCCACACTGATGTCTGTTCTCTTCTTAACATACATGGTCTTTTTGGAGTAACTGTTATGTTAGGCTTAACCCGATTTGCTGGTATCCTCAACCAGTAACCTCCTGTTGACTCATCCTCTGAATCAGATGTCTCAGCATTTTGGTCTCTCACATCCCTTTGTCTCTTTGGATGGCTTCCTTGTTTCTGTGATGGCTTTGGGGTCGGTTTGACTAACTGTGGTGGAAATTCCACTGGCAAGTCATTGACAAGCAGAAGCAGGTTTCTGTGCAGGGTTCTGGTTTTCCCTTTCGCATCACTTTCTGGATGGACGACATATACTGGGTTATCTGAAACCTGTTCCTTTACCACATATATCCTCTTCTCCCAATAGGAACGTAATTTACCAGGCCCTCCGCGCTCACTTAGGTTCCTGACTAACACTCTATCCCCTTGCTTCAGAACCACTCCCCTCGCCTTCTGATCATAATAGGACTTGCCCTTTGCACTAGACGCCAGACTGTTATCAGTAGCAATCCGATATGCTTCTGTCATCCTTTCGCGCCATTTCTCAGCATATCCTTTGTGTGTCACTGGATCTGTCTCCTCTGACAGGCCGAACAGGAGATCCACAGGGAGACGAGGTTGACGACCATAGAGCAGAAAGTGAGGCGAATAACTGGTTGATTCGTGACGTGTGCAGTTATACGCGTGTATAACCTGTGGAAGATGTTCTTTCCATGTCTCTTTTTCTTTGTCTGTCAGCGTTCGCAGCATTTGTAACAGAGTTCGGTTGAACCGCTCAGCTGGATTACCTTGCGGGTGGTAAGGAGATGTTCGAGAGTGACCTACTCCAGCGAGCTGCCCGAGTGTTCGAAAGAGATCATTCTCGAATTCTCGTCCTTGATCATGGTGTAGTTTGTTGGGGAACCCAAAACGGGGTATAAAGTCATTATAAATCCGCTCTGCTGCTGTCCGTCCGGATTTATTTTTGGTTGCATAGGCCTGTGCGAACCTTGTGAAGTGGTCGACTACCACCAAGATATATTCATAGCCTCCTTTACTTTTCTCAAGGTGCAAATAGTCAATGCAGACCAGTTCAAGGGGTGAGTTAGACTTCATGCTGCTCATTGGTGCACGCACATGGACCGTTGGTTTCTTCTGTTTAATGCAACAGCATTTCTTTGTCACATAATCCTCTATGAATCTTTTCATATGAGGCCAGTAAAACCTTTCTCTGGCTAGTTGAATGACTCTCTCTGTGCCTACATGTCCCATGTTATCATGAAGGTGTTTCAAGACAAAAGACTGATATTTCAGAGGTAGGACAAGCTGTTTTCTCTCTGGTGTCCGCCGATATAGGATTCCATCTTCAAGGTGTAGACGGTTCCATTCGTGGAGAAGCTTACACGCGGTTCCCTTGACTGACCTCCTCATATCATCTGAAAGTGTATCACTAACTTCCTTTAGCCTTACAATCTCTCCAATCGTTTGGTCTTCCCTTTGGGCTTGAACCAACTCATTGTGACTTATTTCCTGTAGAGGTGTGCACGGCTGTGGGATAACGTCAAGGGAGGAGGCAGAGAGGGCAGCTACCCAGGCAACATCTTTTCTCTGAGCTGCTTGACCTCCTTCCCAGGTTGCACTCACCACATCTTGCGACAACTCTTCTGTGCACGTTGACATGTAGTGGTCTATATCAAGAGGGATACGGGACAGTGTATCCGCATCAATGTTCATTCTTCCAGGTCTGTACTTAATGTTAAAGCGGAAGTCTGACAACTCCCCCACCCAACGGTGACCGACCGCATTGAGTTTGGCCGTGCTCATAACATAAGTAAGTGGATTGTTGTCAGTGTAAATGGTGAAGTGAGGAGCATAAAAGAGGTAATCTCTAAACTTCTCACACACTGCCCACTTTAGCGCGAGGAACTCTAATTTGCCGCTGTGCAAATGATAATTCCTTTCAGCCGGTGTCAAGGTTCGTGACCCATAGCCAATGACTCGCAGCTTTTCGTCCTGCTTTTGGTAAAGAACTGCTCCCAGTCCTTGCTCCGATGCATCGGTATGCAAGACGAATGGCATGTCAAAGTCTGGGTATCCGAGAACTGGAGGATGCGTTAACATGTCAACCAGTTCCTCAAGTGTAGTCTGATGCACAGCAGTCCACTCTATAGGCGCCCTGGATGACAGCTGGGGGCCTTTAGCTTTGATCTGTCGAGCTTGTGTTGAGGCTTTCACTTGGAGCAACTCGTATAACGGCTTTGCTATCTTTGAGAAGTCTTGTAGGTACGACCTGTAGTAACTGAGAAAGCCGAGGACTCTTCTCAGGTCACCTACGGTCTTCGGTGTTTTCGCTTTCAGGGCCAGTACAGCTTCTAGATCTTTGGGGTCGACTCGAACACCCTCACCAGAGACCAGGCGTCCAACATAGCGAACTTCTCCCCTGAACACCTCACATTTCTCAGGGCGGAGCTTCACTCCCTGACTCTGTATCGCTTGGAGCACTTTCCGAACCACCTCCACATGATTTTCAAAGGTCTGGGAGTAACACAGGATGTCGTCCAGGTAAGGGATACAGCACTCATCCCTCAAAGAACACAACATCTCCTCCATACTTCTCTGAAAAGCTGCTGGTGCATTCGTAAGACCAAACGGTATTCTCACCCACTCATAAAGCCCCCAGGGTGTAATGAAGGCGGTCAGATGGCGTGAACCTTCAACCACAAAACCCTGGTGGTATGCCTTACCCTGGTCAAGGATGCTGAACCAAGAGTATCCCCCCAAGGTGTCCAGTAGGTCCCGTATCCGAGGCAGTGGGTGTCGGTCTGGTACAGTTTTCTGATTGAGCAGGCGATAGTCTATACAAAGGCGCAAAGAGACATCTTTCTTCCGTACGCACACAACAGGGGCAGAATAGGAAGACTTGGATTTAACAATCCATCCCTTCACCAGTAGGTCTTGAATATATTCTTTGACCTCCCTCAATAGCGGCTTTGGTATGGAAGTATACGTCCTTTGCACTGGAATATCGTCCTTCAGATTTATCACCATTTGTAGGCTAGGGTTACAGCCAATGTCATTTCCGTCCCTCGCAAAAGCCTTTGATTCTTCGTACAACATTCTCTTGGCAATCTCTTGTTGTTCCTCCTCCAAGTGACTGAGGTCTACTGGTGGGTGCCACAGGGGTGGAATCGGCTCAGCTTTTTGGATTGGTTCAAGGGGTTGTGTTGAGACCTCATTGACTGTTGCAGTACATGTTGTCTTGTCAGGAGATTTAGCATCCACAAACCTTTCAATGTGCTGCACTACGCCCAGGGCTGTCTTGCGTGGTAAGGTGACATCATGTTTGGTGTTATTGCCTACTGGAATTGTGACATAAGGCTTTGCAGGGTTCTGTATCTCAAACAAACCTGTCCCTAAATCCAGCTGCGATAATTGATGACTGTCTTCATCAGCTTCAAACAACACCAGACGATCAGAGGGGTTCAGGGTTTGGGGAACACGACACCTCACCCAGGTGACATGACCAGCCGGAATGACGATGTCATTTACACCTGTTCTTAGGCGTCCCTGCGACGTACTTGGTTCAACTGCCTGAATAAAGTTCACAATTGCTTCGGCTTTCTCCACCGGAACACTGATGGCATCACGAAGCAGTTTAACCAGAGTGCATATCAATCGTTCTGGCTGTCCCTCAATGATTTCCTCCAAAACATTAAAACCAACCAATGGTCTCTCCATGGCCAACCTTGTGACTAGGAATGGAACACTGATGGAAAGACTGGGTTCTTCATTTCCTGGCAGGTTGGTCATAATGGCTACCCAGCCATCAAACGGAATAAGCTCGCCATTAACTGCATACACCTTCAGCTCGTCCAGATCCTCGATAATCTCCGATATTGGTCGAACATCAAGATTAGGCAGATATTGTTCTTTCCAGGCGCGGCTTATGATACTGACTTGAGCACCGGAGTCAAGCAATGCAGTCACTGCCAATCCGTTTAGATTACACTGTATTAGCGACTTTTTCCCTATCAGCTTGGCAACAGTTCTACGTTTCACCCCTGGTGAACCAAAAGAAAACTGAGTCGAGGGTCCATCTTGCTGGTAACTATTCTGGGCACCAGCTACTTCAACTGTTTTGCCCTCACAACTGGTTTGTGCTTTTGCCTCACCAGAATGTTCAGCTTGGGGTCGTATTGTGGATCCGATCACTGGCAACCCCGCTGCAGTGACCGGCTTGAGTTTCCCTGACTCTCCTGTCTCTTTAAACAGCCCACAGCCCTGTGTCCTCCATCCCCACAATAGAAACAGTGGTTACAATCTGGCCGGTTTTGTTCGACACATTTTGAACAACCAAAAGGTTTCTCTCTCCTGGGTCTCACTCTGTTTTGAGAGTATTGGTTATGGTTCATCATGTCTGCCGGATGTGGCTGCTTTTGTTGTCTCATAGCCTCAACCATGCTGGTTAGTTCATCTACCTTGGCTGCAAGCTCTTTTATTGGGTCTGTCTTTGTTTTGTGTGCTGTGCTCTCTTGTTTGTTGCCACACTCTTGGACTTTGTTAAGCTCAAGTTGTGCGCTATGAGCACTAGTTGTTGCCTGCCGACGAGAAGGACCTATCCTCTTCTGTCTCTCACTCTCCTCACTGGTGATTCTCATTACATGGCGTAATATTGTTTCATCACTCACCTCACCACTTGATAGAAGAGGCTTTAGTTCTCTGCGTACATCACTGTGTTTATATCCAAGTCCCTGCAAGATCGTATGTAGAAACACATCTTGAACAGTAGCTGGACTGTATTTAATGCCTGCGTCTGACAGTTTGGAGGTGAATAGGACACGTTGCTTTAACCCTATCACTCGGTAGAGAAACTGTTGTGGTGTTTCATTATCATCCTGTCTAGCACACATTAATTCTTGGAATAACTCCGTACTGTTTTTCTCTCTTAAGTGGGCCTGGAGAAAGCCTTTGAGCTCCATCACTGTCAGGTCATCCTTATTTATTAGCATGTCTTTGAAAGTTCCAGGTTGTATGATTCGGAGCACACCACGAACTATGTCTCCGTCATGGACGCCTTCTCTAATCCCTTCCTCGATTTGCTTACAGACATTGTTATAGCTTATGTCCGAAGAATTATCACCAACCTGACCCCCTTGCACCTTAAACTCCCTCCTCTGGAGGTAAGAGAGTCCTCTTAAGGAGATCATTGTCTCAGGGCCGGACTGGGCAGCAGACTGAGCTGGTGAGTGTGGGATGTTATGATGAGACTTACTAGTGTGTGCTGGTGACAGTGGGGGTTGTTCTAGTGTCTGTGTTGTAGGTGCCATAATGCTTTGTCTTAACCTTTTGCCCAGGTCTTCATAGCTATTAAGCATTTCCAGTAACCCAGTATTTGTGTTATCACCTACAGCATTAAAACTGACTGGAGAAGCGGTGAGATCTGTCTCAGCTTCAGATATCTGCTTAGTGTTGTTACCTGTGTTTATCTCTAAGTGTGGTTCTACATGTGGCAAACCCTGTACACTTACTTCTCTGTCTTTCACAATGTCATCAATAGCATCTTTCAACATCAACAAGTGAGCCATCCCACTATCTTCTGACTCAAGCAAGTGCTTACTGTGCATAAATAAACTGATGTAGTTGAAGCAGCCTTCATCGTCTCCCTCCTCGAGCTCAGACGGTTCCTGGTCTGGCACTGGACCCACTTCCTTGGCAATGTGGAGGAGTTCTTTCGCTGACAAGGAGAGTAGGCTTCTTCTGATGTCCCACACCAGACTTTTCCTTTGGCTCTCCGACATGACAGCAGCCCTTCCAATTCACTCACGATGGATTGCCCAGTTCAGCAACGGTTCCACGTCTGCTCCAGCTTACAGCTCTCTGCTCGCATCAGCTCCGGTATTGGTCCTAGAAGTCATTAATGGATCAGCTCCCGACCAGTAGGTGGCGCCGATCCCGGACGAGCCCCCAAGAACTGTTACGGGTCCCCGATATGAGGACCACAGTAACGGTTATGATACCTGTATCGTGCAGGTGAAAGAGAAGTAATGAGGACACCTTGTGTTCAGTTTCCTTCCAGATTACTTCTCCTGAGGTTGTTTTATTACACAAAATCATATAAACATATCAATTATCTTATGCATTTCAGTTTCGACTTACATTCCTCAATAACCATTCACATACCTTCACTCTGTCTGTCTGTTACTCTTTTATGTGATAAACACATATGTCGAATTGAATTTCACATTCAATAAAATCTGTTATACCTTAAATACATTTGTATACAGTATTAACCTGTATTAAATACTACTCTTCTTTTTACTTCCACTTAAAAGTAGTATTTCATGACCCCTCTAACCTGTCATGTTGACTATTTACCTTCTGCCATTAATGGCAGGTCACTAAAATGCATTACTGAAACATATTTAAGTGTAACAAACAACCTTACTGTTTTACCAACAGTAACTAACTTATAACCCTTACAAAGTACATATTTATTACAAACTCACAATCACTATACATGCATGTAAATACTCAGTGTACGGGAGGCTTCAGATATACTGACAAACTTGTATCCTTACTGCGTCAGACCACGTTGTCCCCAAAATGGCGCCGTACCGGGGAAGCTAGGCTAATACACTCACACCATTTAACGGTTTTACACATGTAAACAGCGGTACAAAGTCTTCTAACTGTTAGCGGGCCGTTACATATTATCTTCGCAAACCTTATGGGGGATTCATTGTGATTTATGCACAGTTTACCAACCTGTATCGTGCAGGTGAAAGAGAAGTAATGAGGACACCTTGTGTTCAGTTTCCTTCCAGATTACTTCTGAGGAAACCCCGGGAACGTCCGTCGCTTTAATCGGTACCCCGGAACCATTGAATCGAACACAAACGTTCCGCCTCACTACTCACTGCATCTATCGACCCCGTTAGTGAAATGAAAATAACAGATGTACAAAATAAAGGCATATTCTAACTCTAAATATAATACTTATTATATTAATGTGGTCACACATCCCAGGGGTGCCACACTAACAACTTTCATAACACCATTTGGGCGATACTGCTACAACCGTCTGTGTTTCGGAATATCATCAGCACCAGAACACTTCCAAAAACGAATGTCACGTATCCTGGAGGGCCTGGAAGGATGGACGACGTGCTCATCTGGGGAGCCACACAAAAAGAGCACGATGAGAGGCTGAAGAGGACGCTATCACGACTGCAGGAAGCAGGAGTGACACTTAACGACAAGTGTGAGTTCTCAAAAAGCAGAATAAAGTTTCTGGGGCAAGTTATAGAGGCATCTGGAGTCAGCGCAGACCCAGACAAGATTAACGCTGTGAAAGCCATGACAGAGCCCAGTAATGTCAGTGAGGTGAGACGCTTTCTGGGGATGACAAATCACCTTGGGAAATTCCTACCCCACCTGGCTAAAAAAACTCATCCTCTCAGAGACTTGTTAAAGAAAACAAACATGTGGGCCTGGGGGCCACAACAGCAACAGGCCTTTGACAGCATCAAAAAGGATCTGACGACACCCCCGGGACTAGCACTGTATGACCCAAATGCTGAAACTCTTGTCTCTGCGGATTCATCTTCATACGGGATGGGTGCCGTGCTTCTGCAGCGACAAACAGGCATCGAATGGCAACCTGTAGCATATGCTTCAAGATCTCTCAACAGCACTGAACAGAGATATGCCCAGATTGAAAAGGAGGCTCTGGCATCAACTTGGGCCTGCAAGAGATTTGCAGAGTTCCTCATCGGGAAAAGTTTCCACATTGAGACTGATCACAAGCCTTTGGTTCCTCTGCTAGGCTCAAAGAGCTTGGATGAACTCCCACCACGCATACAGCGTCTTCGCATGCGACTGATGCGATTCTCCTACACCATATCACATGTGGCAGGCAAAGACATCGCAACTGCAGATGTACTATCCAGGGCTCCTGTCAGCAACATAAATGAGGGGCTTCATGAAAATGAAATCAATCTGTACGTGGACTCAGTCATAGCAAGCCTGCCAGCTACAGAAAAGAGACTCAGGACACAGACACACCAAGACAACGACACCATACTCCAACAGTTAAAAAGGTACTGTGTAGAGGGATGGCCAGACAAGTTTTCTATTGAGAGAGTGTTTCAACCCTATCTGCCACTCTCAGGTGAGCTCACAGTTCAAAATGGTCTCCTACTTTATGTTAGCAGGATAGTGATCCCTACATCGCTCAGAGCTGACATGCTCACCAAGCTGCATGAAGGTCACATGGGCATAACCAAATGCAGAGAAAGAACCAAACAGTCTGTGTGGTGGCCAGGACTCAGCAAGGAGTTAACAAAAGTGATAGAGAACTGTGACACATGTAGCCGGGAGAGAACAAACCTCAGAGAGACATTGATGCCTACTGAGTTCCCACCGAGACCATGGTCTACAGTGGGAGCAGATCTGTTTCAATTAGAGAACAAACATTATTTGGTCATTGTTGACTATTTTTCAAGATTTTTTGAAGTGGCAAAATTAACTTCCACAACATCAGAGGAAGTTATCACACACTTCAAGTCTATCTTTGCACGACATGGGGTGCCAGAGATAGTGCGCTCAGACAATGGACCACAGTTTGCATCCGAGCCGTTCAGGAAGTTTGCCCATGACGGAACTTCAGTCATGTGACATCCAGTCCCCACTTCCCTCAGAGCAATGGAGAAGCGGAGCGGGCTGTGAGGACAATCAAAGGTCTCCTTAAGAAATCAAGTGATCCATATATTGCCCTCATGGCCTACCGTGCTACTCCTCTGGCAAATGGATACAGTCCCACAGAGCTTCTCATGGGGAGGAAGATAAGGATACTCGTTCCTGTCATTCCATCACAGCTCAACCCAGGATGTGCTGATATGATAAAGTTGAAATTGACAGAACAAAGTTACAGACAAAAACAGAGACAAACTATGATCGCAGACACAGAGCACATGATATGCTGCACCTGCAACCCGGCGAACATGTGTGGATCAAAGATACACATGAGAAGGGCACAGTGATGTCAACAGCAGGCACACCCAGGTCACTCTTACATCGTTGAGACACCCAGGGGCACCGTCCGAAGAAACAGATACCACCTCTCTTCAACCCCTAAGGGTCCTCGATTATCTGATAACACCACACCTGTAAACACCACTACTGAGGCAGCATGCACTCCTGCCACACCAGAAGTCCAGCATGACTCGAGTCAGCAAAGCAGTGTGTGAGAGACGTTTTCCTGCCAGAGTCAGGGCGCCTCCTGCACATCTAAAAGACTTTGTGCGTTCATAGCCAGGAAACTGAGTGGTCAATAGGGCAGAATAATCCCCACACTCATCTGGAGGGTTTAGGTAGTCCACCCTATCCCTCCATAGTTAAAAACTAAATAAATAAATAAAAAGAAGTACAGGAGTTGAATGTTTTAATAAGAATTCTGCAGTTAGATAATATGTTGCAGTGTTTTCAGAAACAAAAGTGTTTCATATTTTGCACTATGTTAAGACCTAGAAAAAGCCTTTAGTGTCTTTAATAATATCCATCTTGGTAAACTTGAGATGTAATGCTGTTATACATGTATTGTTCATTAGAATGAATACAAGTTAAGAAATGGTTTAATATCAGCTTCAGAGGCTTGTGTTGTCCATACACATCCTCTCCACAGGTAAGGTCTCCTATTTAGAAAGGGGGATGTAGTATCAGGCATAATAGGGTAACCTTTATGATGTAACGTGTTGTGCATCGGTGATTAATAAACAAGAGCAAGTCAACCTACACGTTGGTCCAATCCTTTCCTATACAAGAGCCTCTATATAAGTTATAGTGAACACTTATAACAATAGAACACTTAATAGCTATGTTTTAGTGACGTTCAAAATCTTTAAACATTACTTAAATTGTTAGTATAACCTTAAGAAATGAATTGCACATAATAATTCCCACGGAGCTGTGAGCACTTAGATTTATGTGACGCTTTTCCACTCATTCTTCCAATTCTCCGTTTTCCTCTGTTGAAATCGACCAGCTGTGAAGGTGGGGGCGGGGCTTTTATACGCGAGTAGTAAAAACACTTCCGCGTAGTCTGCTCTCGTGTATCCTCCCTTTCGTCTCCTCCCTCACCCCTCCTCGACTCCTCCGTGTGCATTTCAGCTATTGGGACGTCCTTCAACATGGCGTGTCTTGATCGATTTCCGGGTCAAGTCCCGGAGGAGGGGAAGAGAGGAGTCGACGAGGGGTATTGAGATGAACCTACTGGGTGTTTCTCAATCGCGAGTAAAGCTGCTTCAGAGCCACTATTTCAAGCATACTACGTCATCGAGTGCCGCCGAAGTACTGTTCCAATCTCCAGCATACTTGGAAATCTACCAAGCCCGGCATACTTCGTTAGGAGAAATTTCGAGGCTGCACATGAGTAGACTCCGCGGTCTTAAAATCCCCACAATGCTTTGCGCACGGACCAATTTCCCCAAATCTGTGGTGGAAAATGTAAGGCGGGGCCTCTCATATGACGCACACCTGCACACTTGCTAGCCTGTTCTACTCTTTGTTTTCCGAATGCCAGGAAGTATTCTTGCCTCGCTTCTGAAGCAAGACGCTCGGAAGACTTGTGCTACCAAGCAAGCGTACTCGCGATTGAGAAACACCCAGAGTCACTACCCGATCTGCCCCCCTGCCCGGTCTGTACTGCGCATGTGCGAGATGGTCCACCATATTGGACAACTACATACGGCAACTCTAATAGGACACTTGACACAGTGGCGTTTGGCAAAGCACACAAAGAAAACTCCAAAAACCGAGAGAGATGAGTTATTGTTATTACAACGTGACTTCACTATTATTTAACAACTGGTTTTTTTGGGTTCTTTTATTTGGGGTTAAGTACATTGTCAGAATAAGTGAGAAATGGATTTAACTTCTGTTAGACAGCTATATGCCATACATTTTTGCATACATTCACAGTAAATATTTATTCAGTAAGATAGCTGTCGAACAGAAGTTAAATCCATTTCTCACTTATTCTGACAATGTACTTAACCCCAAATAAAAGAACCCAATACAAAGAGTTGTTAAATAATTGTGAAGTGACGTTGTAATAACAATAACTCATGTCTCTCGGTTTTTGGAGTTTTCTTTGTGTGCTTTGCCAAACGCCACTGCGCCAAGTGTCCTAGTTGGGTTGCCGTACGGAGTTGTGCAATATGGCGGACCATCTCGCACATGCGCACTGCAGATAGGGCAGGGCGGCAGATCGGGTGGTGACACCAAGGACGAGGAGCGAGGAAATGAAAATAACCGACCTGAGATGCAGGCTTCAACGCTGCAGCTTCATGCTACTCGAAATGGTCCCATAGAGAGGCGAAGTCCCTCCCTTTCCGGGGGACCTCCATGGGACCTTATTTCGGAAAAAGTATGTATTGAAGTCAATGGAGAAAGAAAGATTATCTTTCGATCCCGTTTGAATTTTGCCACGAATTACACATATGATGTTTGTCAATTTAAAAGATAATTTTACAAGTCAAAAAAATAAAAATGTGTCGTAAAACTGTGAAGTAAGACTTTTTTTGTGTGAAACCGCTCAATGAACTACATCTCCCGTCTCGCACCACACACCAAGACGGCCGTCACGTTGGCACATTTCACTTCTTTCTTTCAGAATGAGGTGAAAATCACTCCAAGTCTGGGCATGTTGAGAGCTGTACATACACAAAAGGAGAGTTAGTCGGTTCCGTAAGAGCCAGCATGCGGGACCGGGATTCTGGGATTTGTAGCCTTTCTAGTTGCGTATTTTTCATAGTCTTATATTTCAACAGTTTTACGACAAACCGTGACTTTTTTTACATGGAAATTATTTTTTAAGATTGACAAACATCATATGTGTAATTCGTGGCACAATTCAAACGGGATCGAAAGATAATCTTTCTCTCTCCCCACTTCAAGACATAATTTTTCCGAAATAAGGTCCCATGGGTCGGAAGTAGATGGGCGAAACCTGGTTACTACCTCAATTAGACTTTGTCATTCCAGGATTTAGCTGTATAAGGCATGGTAGAGATAATAATTAAAATGGTGGAGGGTGTGCCACGTTTCTCAAAGATGGTGTGGCATAGGGAGGTGCAATCTCCTGATGATATAGAGTGTATTATAGTGGAAATCTGCAACCCTAGGAAACAAGATAACATTAGGATAATCAATTTATACAACCCATGTAAAAATCTAACCACTGATATATTTAAAGAAATAGCAGGCAATAAACATAGGAAGGAAGTTTGGTGTGGTGATTTCAATGCACACAACAGTCTATGGGGCAGCAACCATACAGACAGTAACGGAAATATAGTGGAAGAAATGCTGGAGGAAAGAACACTAGTATGCCTTAATGATGGACATGGCACAAGAGTAGATGTACACAGGGGGAAAGTCTCATGCCTGGATCTGACATTAGTGTCAAACTGTTTGGTTCATACATGCGAATGGTTTGTTTTGAATAACTCCACAGTAGGAAGTGACCATTATCCAGTGCTTACTAAAATGAATAATAATGTATATATGCAGGAAGGAGGTGTAATAACCAGGTGGTGCTTTGCTAAAGCTGATTGGGGGAAATGTAGGATATGGTGTGAGGAGTCGGTACACCTGCTAACATCAGAGGGAAGCATAGAGGTAATTACAAGCCAAATAACGCAACATATACTAAATGTAGCAGAGAACAGTATACCCAAAACAACAACCAAGGGTAGGAAGAAAATGGTGGAATGAGGAATGCAGCAGGGCTATTAAAGAGCGAAACAATGCATTTAGAGATTTAAAGAAAAACATGACACAAAATAATGTTATAGAGTTTCAAAGGAAAATGGCAGCTGCTCGAAGGACAATCAAATACACAAAAAAGAGAACATGGAGAGAATTTTGTTCTACCATTGGCAGAGGAGTACAATTAGGTGATGTCTGGTCCATGTTTAAGCGGATGAGTGGGAAAAGGAAATCCATTAAAATTCCAGCTTTGGTTGATGGGGAGAGGCTGGCAGTGACAGATAAAGAGAAGGCAGATATGTTAGGAAGGACACTTGCAGCAGTACATAGCGAGGAACATCTCAGTGATATTCATAGGCAGCAAAAACAGCAGTTACTAGCAGAGAATGAAAACGTGAAGGAGAAGAGACAGGATAATAGGTCAGCTCTTGATGTGGAATTTACAATGTCAGAATATACAGCCCCAGGACAAGACCAGCTATGTTATGCTATGTTTAGACAGTTACCTATGGAAACTATGACAATGGTGCTGAGTCTTTTCAATACAATCTGGAGAAAAGGAGATATGCCAAGTTTGTGGAAAACAGCAGCACTGCTACCATTCAATAAGCCAGGGAAAGATACAGCTAACCCTAGTAACTACAGACCAATAGCTCTTACATCACACCTATGTAAATGGATGGAAAAGATCATTGTCCGTATAGGCTCTCACATGTACTGGAGCAGAAAGGGCTGCTGAGTAGTTTTCAGAGCGGATTTCGTAAAGGGCAGTCCACAATAGATGCTTTAGTAATAGTGAGTAATGATGTGGAAAAAACATTGAAAATGAAAGAGATAATGGCAGTTTTTTTCATTTAATCGTTTATTTGAACCGGGACAGTTAATGAACATTTTAAACAAAATAATGCTTTTAAATGTAAATGAGCCAGATTTGAGCTTTGAGCTAATTTCCATCCATCCATTCCATTCCATACAACATTTATGAACATAACATTTATATACAAATAGTGTACTTTGACATTGAAAAGGCGTATGACTCTATGTGGAGGGATGGGTTTCGGATCAAATTGAGTATAATGGGTATTGGAGGGAGAATGTACAATTGGGTAAGGGCCTTTTTAACAGACAGGACATTTAGAGTAAAGGTTGGAGCAGATATTTCCAATTATTTAGAAATAGAAAATGGTATTCCCCAAGGGAGTGCAGTCAGTCCAATATTATTTAACATCATGATTAATGATATATTGACATGCTTAGACACATGCATCCAATCGGCTCTATACGCAGATGATGGGGCTATTTGGATGAGGGGAAGAAATGCCCCATACGTAATGGAGAATATAGGTAGAGCGATTAAAAAAGTGGAGAGGTGGTCATATAACTGGGGATTCAAAATGTCAGAAAGCAAGTCATGCTACATGGTATTCACAAACAAACGCAAGATTGATGGCCAACAGCTAACACTATATGATCGTCCAATGACAAAGGTGAATGAGTTCAAATACCTAGGACTGTGGTTTGATAGCAAATATACATGGAAAATACATATTAATCAAGTGGAAACAAAATGCAAAAAAGTATTAAATGTATTGCGAGCTGTAGCTGGATGCAACTGGGGCGCAGACAAACAAGCAACAATTAATAGACATTTACAGATCAATTATGAGGTCCACAATAGACTATGGTTGTATAGTGTATGGAGCAGCAGCAAAAACATCGCTTTTAAAAATGGATAGAATACAATATAAAGCATTGCGGTTGTGTATTGGAGCGATAAAGTCATCCCCTATCAATGCAGTTCTGATAGAAGCAGGAGAGACACCTCTGGAGATCAGAAGAGAGAAACTTGCTCTGTCATACTGGGTCAGGCTACAAGGAAGTGGAGAGGAAAATATTACAAACAGAATATTACAGGATTGCAGGGAATATGCAAAGTTCCAGGGACGTGGGTTTGGCTGGACGAGTAAGGAGAGAACGAGGGCATGTGGAGTGGAGAATATCACGTTTGCCAAAGCAACCCCATTTAGCAGTGTTCCTCCATGGCTTTTCCCAGAAGATAACATAGATGTGAGTATTGTAGAAAGGAAAAACCAGTGGCAAATAAATGAAGTGGGAATTATAACAAGTATGTATCTGAATGAAAACTACTACAATTACCTACAAATGTAGACAGAGGGTTCTAAGAACAAGGAAGAGTGTGTTGGAGTTGGTATATACATCCCAGACTTTAAAATATCGATTTCAAAAAGAGCGTCTGATCAATTATCAGTGTACACAGCAGAAATGCTGGCAGTAATAATAGGATTACAGTGGGTTGAAGAGGTCAGACCAGATAGGGTGGTGATGTGCACAGATTCATTGTCCATATTAAAAAGCATACAATCAACAACAACTGTCAGAGAAGACATTCTCATAGAACTGAATCATAGCCTGTTAAGACTTCACAGAGGCGGTATAGATCTGCAGTTCTGCTGGGTGCCTGCACATGAGGGGGTGAAAGGGAACGAGTGTGCTGATAAATGAGCAAAAAGTGCACTACAAAAGGAAATCACATTACCAGTTCAACTTGGAAAAGGAGAAGGAAAAGCAGTAATAAAGAAAAAAGGGATGGAGATCTGGCAGAAAAGGTGGGAGGAAGACCAAAAAGGCAAAGACTATCACAAAGTGCAAAAGACAATTACAATTCATATTTATAAAGAAAGAAACAGAAGGGAGGAAATCATGATAGCTAGACTCAGAATAAATCGATAGTTACGTACGTAACTACGGTTCTATGAATACTGGATGACCGCCAGAGACGGTGCTTTAGCACTGGATATCTTCTGTCTCGCGCATGCGTAGGTCGAATATTTATGTCAACAAAGTCACGTGTGACCTCGTATGACCCCGGAAGGCATAAGTTCCGGTGTTGTCAACGAGTTCAGTTCTATGGAATCTTCTCGAGGAAACACAAGATTCCGAGTGACCAAGAAACTCTGGCGGTCATCCAGTATTCATAGAACCGTAGTTACATACGTAACTATCGTTCTATTTCATCCTTACTGACCGCCAGAGGCGGTGCTTTAGCACTGGGTGACCTATACCAACAGAGTCACGAGGAAGTCTGAATACTCCCCCTATAAGGATGGCCTAGGCTGACTCTGCAGGAGGACCACACCCAGCGGGTGAGGGGCGGCAACATTCACCCTGTAGTATCTGGCGAATGTGCTCGGGGATGCCCATGTGGCCGCAGCACATATGTCCTCCAGGGGCACACCTCTCAAGGTCGCCCATGACGTGGAGACACTCCTGGTAGAGTGGCACTTTACTCTGGGTGGCAAGGGACGGTCATTCGCTTTGTATGCCTAGGCAATGACGTCCACGATCCAGTGGGACAAGCTCTGTTTTGAGAGCGCACAGCCCCTTCTAGGACCACCGTAACACAGAAAGAGCTGTTCAGACTGACGTATGCCTGCGGTAGTCTGGACATAAGCTCTAAGGGCCCGCACCGGGCATAGGAGTCTTGACCTCTCTTCCCCCTCTCCTGATGGGGGGTCAAACCGTGCCAGCTGGATAGGCCGATTAAAATGAGAGCGTGCCAGCACCTTAGGGAGGAACGCTGTGTTCGGCCATATGGTGACACCTGAGCCATCTGAGTTCCACCTCAGACACAAGCTGTTCACGGACAAGGCCCGAAGCTCGCTTACACGCTTTGCTGAGGTGATGGCAAGAAGGAAAGCAGTCTTAGCTTAGAGCCACTTCAGTTCTGCCTGTAACAAAGGTTCAACAGGAGGCGAGCATAGGGCATCCAGCACCAAGGGCAGGTCCCATGTAGGGGCCCTTGGGATATTCGGGGGGCGAAGCCTCAGAGCTCCCCCTTAACAAGAGGGATACCAGCCTATGGCTCCCCACTGTGCTGTTGTCAGCCCTTGCGTGTTGAGCTGATATAGCAGCCACATACACCCTGACGGTAGCGGGACACCGGCCGTCGTCTAGGAGGGACTGCAGGAACTCAAGGGTCGTAGGCACCGAGCAATATACTGGGTCCTCATTTCGCCCTTGGCACCAGTCAGAAAACAGTTTCCACCTGTTTTCGTACTGCCTACAAGTAGATGGTGCCCTAGAATTTGAGAATAGTCTTCCTGACAGACTCTATGCAGTCACTCAGCAGTGGGTCGGGCCCTCCAGTGGCCAGACCCACAGCTGGAGACGGCAGGGGTTGGGGTGCCACATCCGACCCTCCAACTGAGACAAGAGGTCCTTCCTGTTGGGGAGACGCCAAGGCGTCCCACAGCAGAGTCTGTGCAGCAGATGGACAGGCCCGCACCTAGCTGGGTTAAATAAGGAAGTTTAACAGGAGAGCCAGGCGGCTCCTGCTAGAATCAAGCAACACGCCTACCAGGAGCGGGGGCGAGAACACTGCCTTCACTGGTTGAGTTGATAACGAATTCCAGATGCAGCATAACCGGGAGCGGGTGCGAGAACACAGCCTCCACTAGCTACCTGCTGAACGTAAAGAGTAGAGCAATGCTCTTACTCGCCGAACACAGAGAGGGATGTAAATGTCCTACACCCACGTTACCAGCAGAGAGAGCGGGAGCGAGAGCACTGCCTTCACCTAGGTGGATTAGATAAGGAAATTTAACAGGGCAGTTTAGCCAGGCAGCTGCTGCTAGAATGAAGCAGCGCGTCTACCAGGAGCGGGGGCGAGAACACCGCCCTCACTGGTTGAGTTAATAACGAATGCCAGATGCAGCGTAGGCGGGAGCGGGGTGCGAGAACACAGCCTTCACTAGCTACCTGCTGAACAGAAAGAGTAGAGCAACGCTCCTACTCGCCGAACACAAAAGGAATGTAACTACACCCATGTTACCAGCAGAGGGAGCGGGAGCGAGAGCACTACCTTTACCCAGCTGGACAAAAAAATAAGTTTTAGCAGGACAGCTTATCCAGTCGGCTGCTGCTAGAATGAAGCAACACGTCTACCAGGAGTGGGGGCGAGAACACTGCTTTCGCTGGTTGAGTGACTGTGTCCAGAGCCACCCCAATGAAGGTTAGGCTCTGAGAGGGGTTCAGACAACTCTTCTCCATGTTCACCCTGAGGCCTAGCCGGGCGACATGAGAGAGAAGGAGAGCCGTGTCCTGGATCGACTGTAACCGGGATGGTGCACAGATTAACCAGTCGTCTAAGTATGGCCGAATCTTCAACCTTGGGGAGAGGGAGAGTCCGAATGGGAGCACACTGAACTGGAAATGACGGCCTCTAAAGGCAAAGTGAAGAAACTGCCTGTGATGAGGCACAATAGGCACATGAAAATAAGCGCCCTTCAAGTCGACGGACGTGAACCATTCCCCCCTGGCCACGGTACGAAGAACGTCCGCTGTGCTCAGCACATGGAAAGGTAAAATCTTTAGGAACTTGTTGAGTCCCCTCAGATCGAGGATTGGGCGAAGTCCACCGCCTTTCTTCCTTACCAGGAAGTAGGTCGAGCTGAAGACTGGGGGGCCGGCGTCGGAACTGAAGCTTGTACCCTTGGGTTAAGGTGGAAACCACCCAGGGGTCTGAAGCTTGAGCTACCCAGTAGTTGAGCTGCTGCTGGGAGAAATAACCGACAGGGGCGACGGTTAGGCACCGGATACCGAGGCTGCCTTGGGGGCGAGTTAACAGGACCGTAGCGGGCCAGCCCCCTCGTGGGGCGCTAAGGCCCATGGCGGGCACCGGGGTGAGCCGGTGGATGGGAGCGGCCTCGGGAGGCAGACGCGGAACCTCTAGGCCTACCGGGGGGGGGGGGGGGGGGGGGGGGGTGGGCATGTCTCTGCGAAGAGCTGAGAACTGTTGCCTGGTCTGACTAGCTTGGAGAGTCCGCTCGAGCACCTGTACGGCAGCTGAACCGAACAGCTCCCCCGGCTCCACTGGGACAGCACGGAGATTCCTCCTACATGTCTCTGATAAGGGTGACTGTGCCAGCCAAACCTGGCGACGAGTCTGGACGAGAGTGGACATCAGGCGCCAAAGCTCTCTAGACATCAGAGCGAACGCCTGTAATGAGGCGTCACTGAGGCTGGTAGAGGAAGCGCTGAGAGCATCCTGCTGCAGGGAAGCTGAGAGGGCGAGCATGAGGTGAGAGAGGAAATTGCCTATACGGCCCATGCGCGCCGCTGCATCGTAAGCCTTAGTGAGCAGGTCATCAGTGACCCGACATTGGAGTCGAGGGTACCTGGCCTCCGACCTCAGAGCTTCGTCAGGGGAAACTATGAGGGAAGCAATGGTAGGCTCAACAGCCGGCGTGTGGTCAAGGCCAACTCTTGCCGCATCCTGCATGGCTGCCAAGGCTCGGCCATCGGACGTAGACGGTAAAGAGCCTTATGGCGCGTTTCCACTACAGCCCGCAGCCCGGTTTAAGAGGGCTGTGACGTCAGCGGCCCGTCTTTGGTTGCGTTTCCACTTGGCCTAGTACCGGCCGGCGGGTCCTAATTCACAGTTTTTCTGGCCTCATAAAATCGTGGGGCCAGGGCCAGAGACAACGAGGCTGAGTCGGGCTGAGTATGCTAAACTAGAGAGAGCGTCGCTGGCAAGGGGGCAACAACTACAACAAGATGGACATATTTGACCGTGATTTAATTGTAATACACGTTTCAAAATGATGCCGAAGTAACAACATACTGATACCGGTTAGTAAAAACCATGAATTAATGCTTTGTCAAGTCTGCAGACAGACGGCAGGGGAAAAACCTTTTAAAATGCTTGTTTTCTAAATGGAGATTGGCTAAGCTAACGCAGTATATGCCCCGACCGTCCACACTCACAACAACGGCCTATACAGACATAAATAAAGCAGCGACTGTATTCACCATGACACAGGCAGTCTGTGGTTTGTACTTGTTTAACTTTTGTCTAGTTTCTGAACATATATGAGGAGCTGTGAGCTCTGAGTGCTAACAGCTAACGGCTGTGTTGTTTTTCTGGGGTCCTCTGAAGATCACGTCACGGCTCCGCCTACACTGCGTTACTATAGATACTGCCCCAGTTCCTAAACTGTAATGGAAATGCGCCATAAAGTGAGCCAGTCCTAACGAGGCCCAGTCATACCGAGCGGGGCCGAGCGAGGCTGTGTAGTGGAAACGCGGCATTAGTGTCCCTCCAGCATGCATGTAACTCCCTCAGATACTCACAAGAGGGAGGAACAGTAAAGGTGGCGGGTGCCGGAGTGCGCCTAAAGAACGCACTGGCAGGCGCTGTTTCGGGCTGCTGTGCATCCAGCTGCTGGTGAGCCAGTGCCATGCGAATGACGGTACCCATGGAGCCGTCATATGCCTCCTCCGAGGATCCATGAGCTGAGGTACAGGAGCCAGGCCCAGAAGCATGGGATGGGCTCTCCCCGTCATACTCATTAAATTAAGTGGCTGAAGCTGCCATCGAGAACACATCGTCATCTAGAACCAGCTCAGCCACGGGTGGATCGGGTGGATCGGGTGCAGCGGGTGGATCGGGTGCAGCGGCGTGCTCTGTACGGGCACCAGAATGGAGAGCCAAGGAGTGACTTCATTTGGGCTAGCTCAGTAGTGAGTAGGTCCACCCTGGAGGACAGCCTATCAGGCTTAGTCCTCTTCTTGGGCGGTGCACCCGCAGCCTCTGCGGCCCAACGCCTAGGATGGGTAGGTTGGGCTGGAGTCGACTGTGCAGGGGGAAGGCCACCCTCAGTCAGTAGTTCAACCTCGGCTAGTCTAGCAGCTCTTACCGCACTAGTCATGATGGTGCAATTCATGCACGGGTCCTCCGAAAGGCCCTCCCTCAGATGCTCGAGGCCAAGACAAGAGGGGCAAAGGTCATGGCCATCCTCTGGTTGAAGAGGAGCCAAACAGGTTTTAGAGCCGTTAGACATAGCGATAGCTAGAGCACTCAGCTGACTGTAAATAACTGGACCAGGAAACAAATATGCAGCGGAGGGGAGTGAGCACAATAGTAGTTAGCGTGAGCACTCTGCTAACTGGGGTGAGAAAAATGAAGTCAGTTAATGGGTTTATGCCGTGAGAGGAGAGAGGGAATACTCTCTCCACTAGCGCCGTAGCGAGTTAGCCTAAGCGAGAGCACTCTGCTAACTGAAGGATGGAACGGGAACCAACTGTGTGCAGGGAGAGGGGAGCGGAAACACTCTCTTCACTAGCGCTGTAGCAAGTTAACTTTGAGCGAGAGCGCTCAGTTAACTGGAGGATGGATGCACTTTATATGTCGTTGCCACTCTTTGCATATCATGTATTTTGTTTTTTTACCATGTTTGTAAAATGTAATTTCCTTAAATGTTTTATGTGAGGGAATGGAAAGTAGCTCAAAGCTAAATCTGGCACTGTTACGCTTGACACATTTTAATGTTTTAAGTGTTCATTACAGTGCATTGTCCCTGTCAAATAAACGATTAAATAAAATAACCAATTGCGCGCCGTGAGAGGGGAGCGAAGACACTCTCCTCACTAGCGTCGTAACAGTTAGCTTGAGCGAGAACACTCAGCTAACTGGAGGATGGGACAGGTAAGGAACCAAAAGTGTGCCATGAGGGGGGAGTGAAGACACTCTCTTCACCAGCGTCGTAACAGTTAGCCTGAGCGAGAACACTCAGCTAACTGGAGGATGGGACAGGTAAGGAACCAAATGTGTGCCATGAGAGGGGAGCGAAGACACTCTCTTCACCAGCGTCGTAACAGTTAGCCTGAGCGAGAACACTCAGCTAACTGGAGGATGGAACAGGTAAGGAACCAAAAGTGTGCAGAGAGAGGGGAGCGGAGACGCTCTCTTCAGTAGTGCAGTAACAAATTAGCTTGAGCGAAAACACTCGGCTAACTTGGACACAATTATCTCATTAGCTTGAGAATATATAGCACAAAATGGTAGCGATCTCACAGACTGACGTGCACATCCGCTTTTAACCGGTCCGGCTCCTGGGGTCCGAGCGGTGAACACCGCGGTCCCCTCCCTTGGGAGGCGACAGCTCGTCGCAGCCTTTGGAGGGCGAGTGTTCTTTAGCCCGCAACTCCGATCGAGACGATCACAAGGCTACAGGTAGCGATAAGCTAGAATCGAATTTTCAAAAAAAGCTTAGCTTGGCTTCTACTCAAAAAGTAGTAACCTGCGCAGCGAGAAGATGAAAAAGAACTGAACTCGTTGACAACACCGGAACTTATGCCTTCCGGGGTCATACGAGGTCACACGTGACTTTGTTGATATAAATATTCGACCTACGCATGCGCGAGACAGAAGATATCCAGTGCTAAAGCACCGCCTCTGGCGGTCAGTAAGGATGAAATAGAACACACAGCTTTGAATGGTACGTTGTATATCATGGGGAAAAGTAACAGTGACAAGTGTGGGAACTGTGGAGTTAAAGAAGATGTAGAACATATCTTGTTACATTGTGACATCTATATATCTGAAAGAGAAAAACTAAAGGCTAAAGTTTTAGAGGCAGAGAGGGAATGGAGTGTGGTTGGTGTTTTGGGAACAAAAGGAGAGGGAGTAAGAGCTACCAGAAAGGCACTGTTTACCTTCCTGAGTGAAACTGGGGTAGGAAAAATAATTTAACATTAGGTCAGGAAAGATCTCATGTTTTTTGTTGATTATTTTTTTTTTTTTATTAGATCATAGGTTAAGAGATGGAATGATATGATTATTCATACTCATGTACAGTAGGTGGTGGTATGCACCTTTAAAGTTGTTTGCAATCCGGCAAAAACCGAGAGAAGAAGAAGAAGTAGATGGGTTATGCCATAGATATATATAAACAGTGTTTATATATATCTATGGGTTATGCGGTTATGGCCTAGAAAGGATCCGTCTTTTGTAAATATGACGTCACGTTCTCGTTGTAACGGCCCGTCCACACAGCAGCGTTAAAAAAATCTTGGAGGTGGGCGTATCTGAAGCTTGGGGATTTTTTGCGAGCAAGGCACCAACAACCAATCACATGAATCTCCCGCCCCCGACATACGAAGCAAAAAAGCCCGAAGTAAACTGGATATAAACTCCCCAAACAGGCGAAAACCTACCACTGTCTCTGCCAACTCCCTCCATGCCTGGCTCCTCCGGTTTATATCCCGGTAGGTAAATAGGGACTGGTCATAAAGCACCGGGTGATTCCCTACCGCTATTTTCTCCTCCATTTTTTGGAATATGAGGAAATGACCTGCGGTATGTCTCTCCCAGCATACACACGGTTTGATTGGCTAGCGCTTGAACTGTCAGATTTGCATACACGGGATTTGATTGGCTGACGCTTCCACCTCAGCTTCAAAAGTTGAACATTGCTCAACTTTGAATCCTGAAAATCCTGAAAATCTCCGCTCTGTTGCCCACAATGCAGTTCGGCGAAAAGTGAGGCAAAGTGACGTCACCCCATTCAAAGTGAATGGGCAGAAGCGTTCCAAGATTTTTTTAACGCTGCTGTGTGGACGGGCCGTGACGGACCATCCACACAGCAGCGTTAAAAAAATCTTGGAGGTGGGCGTATCTGAAGCTTGGGGATTTTTTGCGAGCAAGGCACCAACAACCAATCACATGAATCTCCCGCCCCCGACATACGAAGCAAAAAAGTTTGAAGTAAACTGGATATAAACTCCCCAAACAGGCGAAAACATACCACTGTCTCTGCCACCTCCCTCCATGCCTGGCTCCTCCGGTTTATATCCCGGTAGGTAAATAGGGACTGGTCATAAACATAGACTGTATATATAAATGGACGTAGGGTCCGTGACGTCACCCATAGGATTCTGCAGAGTTGCCGAGAAGCCCTTAGTAGGCGGAGTCGGCCACTAACGGCTCGACAGTGGCGTCAGAGTTCCACTTCCGCCTGCTCCAGCCTGCTCCAAATAAGGGCAAAGAGGCGGAGTCGAGGCGGGACCTGCTGTCTCCGAGCTGGAAGTAACAGAGCTAGCTGAAGCTACCAAGCTAAGCTAACATGCTCACCATCTGCAGAGTTGCCGTCGCATTTTACGTTTCTAAGGTAAGCGGACATGAGACTATTCAGCAAAACTATAAATAATAATCTAAGTTGAGTTTTTAGCATAATACTTCAGAATCTTAAAATCCCTTAACGTTTGTATGCAATGTGCTAAATTAAACACTGGAATCAAGCAAAATATTAATATGTTTGCATGACATTAGTTATTTATATTTTGCCATCACTTAATTATACGTTTAATACATTTAAGTTAAGCTAAGGTACATGTGATGATAGCTAGTTAGTGCTCTTACCTGTGAGGCCTCCTCCAAACAGCATTATAACCAGACTGTATCATTAAAACTAGAAGTACCAGTTCTAGATCCTTGACTTTAGACAAACAATTCAAAAGACAAAATGTATTTAAAGATCAATCTTTATTTGAAGGTGCCTCTTAACCTGAGATATTAGTTATACAGTAATAGTATTGACAATCTAAAAAAACTGAGCAACTCAACAGTCAACTTTATATTTCTTATTGTCTAAAGCATTTATTATTTTCATTTTTCCCCTCTCATATTCAGTGTGGACGGATTGAGACAGCGTGGTGTCCAGAGAGCTGCAGAGACTTCAGGGAGAAACCTCCGTGTGATGGACGTCCTGTCTGTTGGTTTGGAGAAGACTGAGGGTCTTTCCTCAGCGAGGAGGACCAGGCCTGATGGAGGAGCCCATGCATAGCTGATACCACCTGATCAGGCCTAGTCTGTCACTTTATTTGACTAAATGTGTTTACTTATACATTTAATAGGTTTACACCTTCTGTCCATATGTGCTTTTTATTTAAAACATGTTTGATTAACTTTTGGTTCACATTTCAATAAATTGAATTTGTATTTGCACTCCTTTTGTCCATTATTCTTACTGAAAATGTTAGATTACACATTCACATCCGACTGAAGATTGGCCCCATTTATTTGCGTTGCAAACTCTGTGGTACAAGGTACATGTTGTGAAGCTCATGAAGTGAGGCAAATAGAAATAATCAGCTGATGGAGTGTAGATGTGGAAATAGGTGCATTCGATCAGCTGACTGTGTTTTCACAATAAAAATGGTTTCTTAGTGAATGTCCTGTACTGGTCTTAACATCTCATAACATCAGCTTTTAATTTTCCTATTGGATGTTTTTCTTGACCCTCGGAGAAAGAGGAGATGCTGAGTCGTGTCTTTCAGGCATGTCCTTTCCTTACAAAAATTACAGGAAACATAAAGCATATTATTGCAGAACAAGTGTGTTATTTATGAAAGAGGTGTGTTTGTGTTTAGGGGCTATAGATATAATTATTTTGTAATTGTAATGTTTTTTTTTATTTCAACAGTGAGCTACAAAGACAATCAGATTATGGATGAACAGTATGAAATTCATCAACATTGAAATGTATTTTATTATCAAAATAATATTTAACTGTTATTAAAACAAGCTTGCTCTGTTGTCTCACTGAAAGAATAACTTTTACCACGTTTTTACAGACAATATTGAGAGATAAATAGCAGTTGTCACTATGCGTTAAATATCTTTGCCTTCAATACCTTAAATTAGAAAGTTGACAGTCATATTGCTTGTTAACATCTAAATGTAACCCTTTGCATGGAAAAAACCCTCAACTTCACTGATGTGTAGGTGATCTAGTATTTAGTATTGTTTAATGGAATGTATAGCAGTGTATTAAAGTCAATACTTCATTTATTTAAACCAATATCTTTCTTGATTCTTTGTACAGTATGAAAAAAGAGTATTTGTACCCGTGCTGAAGTTCACTGCTGTGAGGAGTCCAGTTCTGTCTCTCACTCTCTGGTCCAGCCTGTCTGCATCACCTGGACACTTTAAACAAACAGATATATATGTAAAGTATCATGTGTACAAACAATATAACTGATTCTCTTCTGTTGAACATGTTGGATTGTGTATTGTCCGAGTCAGGGTCCTTTTTATTTTACTGTAACTTTGGAAGTTGTGTTACCAATGCTTACTGTTTATTTGATACCAATTTGGTAATGCAATTAATAAAAACAACAAGGTTTGGGTTCATTCTTCAGATGACTGTGACGTTAACGTGTAAGCTCAATAATGAACTCCAGCTCAACCAACCATATTGTAATATCTAAGTAATCATCTTGAAATATGACATTAATAATTGTAATATACACACATCTTATTGTGAGGTTGATTTCACATACACTACTTCGACGTTAGCTTGTCTACATACTTGAGCATAGCCAATTTAAATTAACCTAAGCGATGCATACAGTTCCTACCTACATAATAAAATATCTCTCTAAGTTACAAGGATGACCTTATTTTATCAACCTCAAACAGAAGCCTTTTGTTCTACAGTATTATCCCACTTAACGCTTAACACTTGTCTATTTCGTTTTAACCTTTATATATACAGTCTATGGTTTTAAGTTAACTTGGAGGCTAAGATTAGCATCGTTAGCACCGATGTAGCTACAACTCGCTTACACGCAAACCCAAGCCTTAACATTCATTATGTAGCTGATTGAAATCATAAACACATAAATAAAGTACTCGAATTTCACTTACCGCAAAACGGCATTCATGCACCGTCTGTTTTAATCGCAGAGCGAGTCACAATAGTCCCATATATAAGCATGAAGAACAAACAAACACGGCCGGGGTCAAGTTGTGTTCCCTGGATGAACTGGGCAGGCAGAGTCCCTGTAGCTTCACGGAGACGGAGCAGCTAGCAGAGACAAAAAGCTAACAGCAGCAGTCACTTGACAGAGCTGTCACTCAATGTGACCACGCCCTAATTTATGCAAAAACTTTAAGACCTAATATAAATAAAAGGGTCATGTTAGAAAACAATTCACTCACAGATTCATAATCATGAAGGTGGAATCTAACTGTATACATAATAATATTTATTGCAGCCAGGGCTAGAAACATTTTTTTCCGCTGTGAAATTGGGCATTTTAACATGGGGGTCTATGGAAATTGCTCCTTTCTGCAGTCATCGCCTATCGGCCAATATATGAACTGCAGTTTGTGGCACTTCCGTATTGGCGTCCCGGCTCTTCCCCAGAGTTTGCCGCTTGGTCATAAAGCACCGGGTGATTCCCTACCGCTAATTTCTCCTCCATTTTTTGGAATATGAGGAAATGACCTGCGGTATGTCTCTCCCAGCATACACGCGGTTTGATTGGCTAGCACTTGAACTGTCAGATTTGCATACACGGGATTTGATTGGCTGACGCTTCCACCTCAGCTTCAAAAGTTGAACATTGCTCAACTTTGAATCCTGAAAATCCCAATAGGGTCTAGCTGCGGCCGCGGCCAGTACACGACACTACACGACACGCCCCCTACACGACACGCCCACCTGACACGACACTACGGTGGCTGAGAGACATTACCGTACATGGCAGATTAAAAGCGAATTGACGACACTTATTATTATTATTGAGATCGTACATGGCAGATTAAAAACGAATTGCAAATGTTATTGTAGCATTTTAAGCAACTATTAGGCAAATAAATTAATAACCTAGTCTATCCGTTTGAGACACAACAGTATAACTTTCAACCCAAATCATTTTGTCAACAAACGGTGGTTTAGTAAACTTTTTTTTAATATATAAAATAGGTATTAATGAGATAATCTATTGATTATGTTTGTCTAACTGCTACACATGTATTTTATACATAAATGTAGATATTTGTGAACATCTAAATATAGTTGTTAAAGGTTTTAAGATATACATAATCACATCATGGGGTCATTAAGGAACAAATTAGGAGGGCCAGTCAGGCCACTAATGAGCTCAATCATTCACATGTATTATTATTACTTTATAAATTAAAAGTACTAGGGGTCTATTACAAAACCTTTGAAGGAATCGCATCAATTAAAATAAATGTATGGCAAGTATGATCAAATTAACATAATGTCAAGATCAGTGGCGAGCCGTGAGCTTTATACCTAGGCCCTCTGACCCCCACCCCTTCCTTCGAAAAAAAGACGTTATTACGTCACAGCATATTCTTCAGCGGAATATCAAAACAACGGCCCAGGGTGCAAAACGCATCAATGACAGCGACCCTCTACCACACAAAACAACACCTGTGAACCCAATTTGTGTTCTTTGACATTGAAAAGGATATTGCATTGTGTTTGTTACTTTCATTGCAGTTGTATGTCTTAAGTGTAATTTGGCATGCTTTTATTTTGAAGGCGAGTTCACGCTGTTGACAGGAAGTTGTTGTTGCTATGGAAACAAGAAAAGTTTCACAGCGGGCGGAACTCGTCATAAAGTCCGCGATAATAGAGTGGCGAAGTCCCTCCCCTTCCGGTTGAGCCCCATGGGACCTTATTTCGGAAAAGTTATGCATTGAAGTCAATGGAGAGAGAAAGATTATCTTTCGATCCCGTTTGAATTGTGCCACGAATTACACATATGATGTTTGTCAATTTAAAAGATAATTTTGCAAGTCAAAAAAAAAAAAATGTGTCGTAAAACTGTGAAGTAACACATTTGTTTGTGTGAAACGCTAAATGAACTACATCTCTGGTCAACCACACACGTCACCAAGATGGCCGTCACTACTGTCTTGTCAACAAACGATTGACTATCACCACAATGAAACACGTCCTGAAGAATGTCATGCAAAGCTGCCTGCCTGCCTTCCTTTGATTCTCTCTGAACTGCCTGGTCGTTTTAATGTTTAATGTCAACCATTTGTGCAGATAGCATGAAGTAGAAAAGATCGCCGATGCTAACGTTAGCGTTAGCATTTCTCCCCCGGAATTAAATTGTGTATTATAGAATGATCACACCGGTGACAGTACTATTCAAAGGGTTCACGAAATATGACTACTACTCTTACTGTTTAACATTTTGGGTTACTTAATGTTACTTCATGTTAAGGCTAATAAAAATGACAAGGCTGTAATGCTAACTAACGTGCTAGCTACTAGCTAGGTAGCTAACTTGATCAAGCCATTCCTGGTCGTTTCATCAGACGGGAAGCAAAAGAACGAGCAAGACCCATTGCTGGTATAATAACAACCTGGTACTAAGCACACAGGCATCTTGTTAAAGTTATCTTATTTTAGCCAGCGCCATATAGATAGATTATATCTATATTGCGCTGATCTTAGGTATCTGAATGGTGGAGGTAAACAATTGTGACATCACTTACGCGACTCTGGGATTTGTAGTCTTTCTAGTTACGTATTTTTCATAGTCTTATATTTCAACAGTTTTACGACAAACTGTGACTTTTTTGACATGGAAATGATTTTTTAAGATTGACAAACATCATATGTGTAATTCATGGCACAATTCAAACGGGATCGAAAGATAAGTTTTCTCTCCCCATTGACTTCAATGCATAATTTTTCCGAAATAAGGTCCCATACCCCGGATGTAAGTGGGAGGGACTTCGCCACTCTATAAAACCCACCCATTTAGAGGGAAGATATGATTGGTCAATTGTACTGTCATTTGACATTACTCTCTCGTTCAGTTACTATAGCGGGCCCTCTGTGAATCACAGAGAGGCCCGCTATAGTAACTGACATTCAAACAGAGACTGAACGGGCAGATTCGAAGGATTTATTTCTTTGGAAATGTCATTTTATTAAATCAAGTTTTTTTTCGGTAAAACTAATGAAAAATATAACAAAAATAATATTAAAAAAAATATATTTTTTTTTAATGTTTTTAAATATTATTTTTTGGAATATCTTAGGCCCTCACAGAGGGCCTAGAGGGCCCTGACGGCTCGCCACTGGTCAAGATATAGCCAATAGACAATCAACATGCTTTGAATATAAAGGAAGAAGAACAATAAACAGATGAACATTTAGGTTTTATGTGTAAATTGTGAACAAACCATCTTAATACATCTGGCAGTCTAAGACAGCAAACTAAGCTTCTTTAACTGCTGCTAGAACACAGTTTTACCATGGGGTATTTCTAACAAGACCAAAAAGATATACAAGGCTTCCAAAACAGAAGAAACCAACTCAATACAGTATTTTAATTTCCTTCAAAACGACAAAAGCACTAATAAAAACCAAATAACAATAACATAAAGGAAAAGTAATTGAAGTGGTTGCCTGTTGTAAATACCTTGGTATCTGGCTTGATGATTGTCTCTTCTCTTGTCATACCCCCCTTCCCATACTATTATCGGTCAAAATTGGCCGGTGTGTTTTGCACAGTGATATTTCTGGAACCCCTTATCCCATTTTGATGGTTGACATCTCATTTGAACAGTCAAAGCCAGAATGACAGCAGGGGTGAATTTCATTTTATAATTTTGCAATAAGTCAAAGATATGTTTACTGTATATTATAAAAATGCTTGTCATGTAGGCATACTGGAGATGGGAAGGCTTTAGTCAGTGTTGTAGCTGAGATTCTTACCGTTCCAATGATGTATTAATAATAACTTGGATTTATAGAGCGCCTTTCATGAGACCCAAGGTCGCTTTAAAAAGAACAGGAGTAGAAACAAACATAACAAAAGGCAGTCAGACGAACAGTTAGACAGACAAAACAAATAGATTTGGGGCCAAAGACCTTGGCAGACTTGAGGGCCCTTTTGAAGGCGTCAAGCGTGGGGATGTTGCAGATCTCCGCAGGGAGAGCATTCCAGAGAGTGGGGGCTGCCATACTGAAGGCTCTGTCCCCGAAGGATCGCAGGTTGGTGCGGGGGGCCAGAGTCTGAAGACCGCAGGTTCCGGGGTAGGGCATGTGGGAATTGTATTGATTTGATACAAGCAAGCCAGTGTTTCATTGTGTACTTTCAACTACAGTATATGGTCCGGCAAGTTCAGCATTCACTGCATTCACTGTGATGAATATACAATAAGACACTGATACCGTTTTCCTCAATGAACATTTATTGAACAGAACATCATGTGGAAAATCAGAGGGGCACTATTCAAGCTGGTCTGCTTTAAAAAAAAAAAATAACCTTTTAAATTGATCCCAACAGTAAAATCAACATGATTTTAAATAAAAATGTAAGCAGCCAGGATTGACCTGCAGGAGGTTAAAGCCTATTTAAATTGGTAGAGCACATTTTGTGTCTTGATATCTTGTTGAAAAAAAAAAAAGTTTAACTCCATCTGATTCAGCCAGCTCTACCCTTTTGGTTGACATGTTATGCACAAAACAACCTCTAGATGTCACTGTGGTTCGAACAGAAAGCCCTTCAGCTAGTTTAAATCTTTATATACACAGTCTATGGTTTAAATGTCAGGCCTACAGCATGGCCACAAACCCCATCTAAAAACAGAGGCCTGATTGCATCCACCTGGGTTACTTGGCTCTACCCAATAACTATATATCATTTAACTTTAAACCACACTTAAAATAATAATATAATTATACATATGTGCATGTCAGTATAGAGGCTTTGCATATGACGTCACGGGTAACGTGACGTCAGCCCAACGGCCATACTGGAGTACCAAAACAGACACCGTAATACGTCAGCGCTGTTTTTTTACCGGACATATAATGGTTAACTTCTGTGCCATTGTTGGCTGCGGCAACAGAGGTGATCGAAACAGGGGGCCGAAGTCATTTTACAGGCTGCCGGCGGTTATAACACACCAGGGTGAAGCAACACATGAACTTTCAAAGCGTCGCCGGGAAAAATGGCTCAATAGGATCGGACGGGAGGATCTCAAACCATCCAACCACAACTATACTCGCGTTTGTGGGGATCATTTCACGTCAGGTAAGTGTCGGGTTTTACATACAAACATTCAAAATGAACATATAACCCACGTACTAAGACATGTATCTTAACAAGGAAATAAGAATCCTGGAGTCTGCCATCGATCGACATATCAGATTGTGGAGTATCTACAAAGAAAAGTCATCCCTTGGCTCAGGTCATCTTCACACCAGTCTGTCAGTCCCCTGCAGTGCTTCGTTTAACTGTAATTTAAAGTAATTCCTCCCCCTACTGGCCATTTGATTATATGTAAACAGTAAAGGCTGTACAGTCCCTGGCACCTTTTCAGAGGCTTTTGGTTTCCTCAATTATTTGTCATGTTCCTATGTCTTGACACCAGCATTTTAAATATATCTAAAGTCTGACTTCGCTTGTCAAAAGAGGTCAAATTTGTATTAATTAACAGTTCACCCAGGATATAACTGACCTACAATCTGATTTATTTGCAGGTAAACCAGTGGCACTTTTTGACAAAAATCATCCTGACTGGGCACCGTCTGTCAAATTGGGCCACGAGAAAATTACAGCACCTTCCCCTGCTACACATGCCAGGTATAAACGCGCCAGAAAAAGGTCATCCATCGCACTACTTGATCTCTACAGCATGGTATCTGATATACCATCTCTAGAAGAGCCCGCACCAGTCCTGGGAGCCACTGGGGAAGAAGAAGGACTGATTGAACCAGAGACTGGCACTGCAACTCAGACTGATTTGACTGGTGAAATTATTGACAAAATGTCATTTGAAATTAATAATGTAACAACAGAAAATGTTAACTTAAAAGAAAAGCTTGTAAAGTCCACCATTTCAGAGAGTACATTTAAGGGCGATGATGACCATGTGCGGTTCTACACGGGACTTCCTACTTTTGCTATTCTAATGATGGTATACAATCTTGTGGAACTGCACATCAGTGTGAACGCTAAGAGTTCACTGTCTACATTTCAACAGTTTATACTGACACTAATGAAATTAAGATTAAACCAACCCCTGCAAGAGCTGGCTTATAAATTCAACACATCCACGTCTACAGTATCCTGAATAATTTGTGTGACACTGTAATACCCGTTGATTGAGCCTTTACATTCTGTTACACCCCAATCAACCCATATCAGATTAAAAAATATGACATGTTTGTATTGTAATTAGTATTACATTATTGTCAATGTTGTACTTGGTCAATTAAATGTCTTGATAATCAGAGCAGTGATTTGGGGTTTGGTTGTGTAGGGGAATGTTTGAAAAATTATTTAAGCTGTTTTCAGGCATGGAAGATTAATGTTTTTCTCTCAAGTTTTCTATTGTCAGATTGGACACATCCCAAATTGCTTGAATGTGGTTTCAGACCTGCACTGCACACTGTAATAGTACTGGTAGAATATTTAAGCTTGGGTAAATACATTTTGAAAAAAACAATTGAAAGGGCAAAGTATTATATTTATTACAGGTTTCCAATTTACACATTGAAAAAGGGTGAAAAACAAGTACATGCTCCTTTAACTGTAAGCTGCAGAGATCACCTCACATAACAGAGATAGATTAACATTGTGTCCATATTACAGTTTTTTTCAATGCTAAAACACATTTTTTGAAAGCAGGGCTTATTTTCTCAAAACACTAAACACAATTCACAAAACCATACACACAAAGTGCAAAACACCTACTGCAGAATTATGGAGCTAATTTCCTGCCATAACTCCACAAACAAACTAAACAGGTTTTACAAATGCCTTATGATTCACTAACAAACACAATGTGGTTTGCAAATACAAAACACCATCTACAAACTAATGAATTTAGTTTTGCAAAGAAAAAACGTATCTATCAAATAAACACATAACATTTTTCTAATAAATCATGTTTCAGAGACAAATTCAGCTTAGGTTTTACAAGTACACAACTTTTTTTTACAAGTGCACAAATTTGTTTTACAACTACAACACTTTGTTTTACAACTACAAAACTTTTTTTTACAAGTGCACAAATTTGTTTTACAACTACAACACTTTGTTTTACAACTACAAAACCTTTTTTTACAAGTACAAAACTTTTTCTTCTCACGGCGGAATATTACTGCCAAAAGTCACGTGACTGGAATATTACTGCCAAAAGTCACGTGACTGAGTCACGTGACTTTTGGCAGTAATATTCCGCCGTGGTTGTGCTCATACACACTCACACATGCTCCACGGCAGCAGGGGGCACTACTGAGTCCATTGGGAAGGCGGGAGGTTGAGCAGAGCATGGAACAGCTCTTGCCAGCCTGATCATGACAGCGGTGTTTGAAATCCGCGGGAAGATGGCGGAGTGAGAAGTAACAACGTTGCAGGCTCGTAGAAAAAGTTTAGATTTTAGTCCTTGACTGTAAAACTGACAGGCAATAGCTTATTCATGATACACTTTAAGTTATTATAGAAGCTTAAATAGTCACATTTTACTTTAATTCTCCAGTTACCAACACTTTTGACATAAAGTGCCTGCTAGCATGACCGACCACGATTACAACTTAAAAGTTCTCCGTGAGGCGTGTGACGACTCGGATATTGAGGACATGGAAGCGGACAACTCTAAGGGACACAAAATAAATCGGGACCACACACCAACTAAAGGACCGAATCCAAAGAAATCGAAGGTTCACGGCGAAACACAAATGGCAGAGGATAGCAACAGCACCATTCTCCAGGCAATTCAAGTCTTATCCGGAAAAATGGATGAACAGACAGAGCTGTTAAGAAAGTTTGAAAAACGCATTGAAGCAAACACTGAAGCAGCTAAAGAAAATAAGAAAGACATTTCTGCTCTTCAGAAAAAGTTTGATGATCTTCTAAAAGATAACACTTTACTACGTAAGTCTGGCGAGGAGCAAGCCCGCTACAAACGGAGGTGGAATCTGAGGATGAATGGTCTGCCTGAAAAAGAAGGAGAAAACACAAGAGAAGCTGTGATCGGGATACTCACAAGAGTTGTTCCGCTGTCTGTGGAGAAGCTGCGTGACTCAGTGGACACTGTCCATCGGCTGGGTATGAAGGGTAATGCAGCTACTTCCAACAACACACCGCGGTCAATCATCATTCAGTTCGGGATGAGGACTGTTCGTGACGAGATCTGGAAAAAGTCCAAAGATGCGAGAGTCTGCAGCGAGATGCACATTCGTTTCAAAGAGGATTTCTCCAAGGAGGACCGGGAGGCTCGCTCCAAGCTGTGGCCACTGGTTCAAGAAGCCAGGAGAAAGGGGAAGAGAGCCTTTTTGAAGGAAGGCTTCGCGCTGATTGACAACAAAAGAGTGGACCCGGAATAAAGTGAAAAACACCGCAGTAATTAACTGGAAGGACAGGGAGCAGGTTTTCTGTCCTCAGTAGGTATGCTGAAGTTCTCAGTTTGAGTGTTTGATTGGACTTGTCTCAGGTTATATTCAAAATGTTGTGAGCTATTGCACTAAATATGTTTGTTAAGGGCTACGTTACTCACTCCTGCGCATCGATATAACATTCCTTTGCGCATTTTCTTAAAGATTCTATCTTTGCTCTTTCAATGTTATCTTTCATATCCTTAAATGCTAGGGGGCTAAAAAACAATGTGAAACGTAAGGCAATTTTTCTTTTTTGTAAGGAACAAAAAGCAAATTGTGTTTTTCTGCAAGAAACTCATTCTGCAGAGGCAGACACTAAGTTCTGGAAAGTACAATGGGGAGACAACATTTTTTTCAGCCATGGAACAACACATTCGGCTGGAGTGATGATTTTATTTAACAGGTTACCTGGAAATATAATTGACCACAGGAGTGATACAAACGGTCATTGGCTAATGGTTGTGACTGATGTAAATGGGTCTAATTACATACTGGTGTGTGTTTATGGGTATAACAGAAAGATTCAAAACAATAATTTTCTTTCAATCTTGTGCCAACAATTAGAGGAATGGAAAGCACTTTATATGACTGATAAGATTATAATCGGAGGGGATTTTAATGTAGTTCCTGATGAGTGGTTAGATCGTCTTCCTTTAAGGGGACAATGTCATAATTTTAATGATTCTATTATTCACTTGGCCTCTAAACTTAATTTAACTGATGTTTGGAGAATAAATAATCCCTCAAAATCACAATATACCTGGTTTAACTCTTCTAACAATGGTCAGTGCTCTAGGCTCGATTATTGGTTAATCTCTACTAGTTTAACTAATAATGTCTCAAAGTGTGACATTTCAGCATCACCTCTGACGGATCACTGTGTCATCTCTTTGTCCCTTTTACTATGCAACTTCAGTCCCAATCTTAAACCTATATGGAAATTCAATAATAGTCTTTTGGAGAATGCAGATTTTTGTAGAGAGATCAAACAACTGATAAAAGAAACTCTGGCTTTGGATATGTCATCTCTCAGTAAATGGGAATGGTTTAAATTTAGTGTGAGACAGATTGCGATAAAATCCTGTAAATACTCTTCTAGATTAAATAAACAAAAACAACAAGAGATGACAAGTGCAATTAATAATTTATGCCTTAAAGCTGAGTTATCATTGGATGAGCAAATTCAACTGAACAATTTACAAACTCAATTAGACAACATGTATTTGGAAAAAGCAAAGGGAGCTTTTATTCGTTCGAGAGCCCGATGGATTGAGCAAGGAGAGAAAAACACTTCTTATTTCTTCAATCTTGAAAAGCAAAGACAAGTGAAAAAGAAAATCCAAAAACTGATTATTAATGATGTCACTATTGAAAATCAAGACCAGATAAATGAAGAAATTAGACTTTTTTATAGCAATTTATATAACTCAAAGTTTTCTAAAGAAAATTGTGATAACTTTTTTAGTAAAATTACAGAATTCAAAAAGACAATAGATTATTCTTTTAAACAGTATATGGACGATGGACTAAAAATTGAAGAATTAGATAGTGCATTACTGCAAATGTCTGGTGGCAAATCACCAGGGCTGGATGGTTTAACCATAGAGTTTTATAAATGTTTTTGGTCAGATGTGCGAGAAATGCTTTATAAGGCGTTCACAGATTGCATTTCAGCAGGAAACCTTTCGCCAACCATGAAACATGGCCTTATTACCTTAATTCCAAAACCAAATAAAAATAATCTTTTGTTGGATAATTGGAGACCTATTACCCTGTTATGTAATGATTACAAACTTTTAGCACATGTTTATGCTAACAGGTTAAACTCGGGTCTGAATCAACTAATAGATGAATGTCAATCAGCCTTTATAAAGGGCAGAAGTATTCATAACCATACCAGACTGATATTGGATATGCTTGATTACCAGGAGTTTATTGATACTGAAGGTCTCGTACTATTTCTGGATTTTTACAAGGCTTTTGATACTGTTGAACATTCCTTTTTAATGGAAACTCTGACATTTCTGGGTTTTGGTGAACATTTCTGCAACATAATTAGGATGCTCTACTCGGACATTTATAGTTCTGTATCTTTGAACCCTGGAATGAGCCCTAGGTTTAAGGTTTTACGTGGTATTCGACAGGGTTGTCCTATTTCCCCCAAATTATTTATTCTGACCACCCAAGTATTAACAACGCTTATTATAAAGAATCACAAAATATTAGGCATTACCCTCTTTGACAAAGAGTTCAAAATTAGTCAATTTGCGGATGACACATCCATTTTCCTAAAGAATAAATCTATGGTAAAGGAAACTCTTAACACAATTTCAATTTTTTCAAAAGCATCAGGGTTATCTCTTAATCTTTCAAAATGTGAATTACTCCCTATCCATTCATGTGATGATTCCACTATTGACTCTATTAGAGTGGTACCTGAGGTGAAATATTTGGGAATAACATTATCTAAAAATTATATCAGGAGAGAAGATCTTAATATTTGTAACCGTATCACAGATATGAAGAAATCTCTCAGTCGTTGGTTAACTAGAGATCTTACTATTTTTGGCAGAGTTCTTCTTACTAAAGCAGAAGGTATATCTAAACTTATTTATCCATGCCACTCATGTTTTGTCTCTTCGGCTAATATAAAAAAAGCCAACTCAATTATTTTCCAATTCTTGTGGAGAAATAAAACTCACTACATTAAAAAGTCACAGCTTGTTAAAGAATATGATAAAGGCGGAATTAAAGCTTTAGACTTTGAATCGATGATTGGAACAATTAAAATAAAATGGTTGAAAGCCTTTTTGTCCCAGCCAGAATCCATGTGGTTCCATATTCCAAAGGCCATATTTAAACGTCTAGGAGGGTTTGATTTTCTTTTAAAATGTGATTTTGAGGTTAATAAGATTCCGACCAAATTGTCAAATTTTCATAAGCAGATACTTCATTATTGGAAGATGATATTTACCCACAATTTTTCTCCTCATGGATCTACGTTATGGAACAATAGAGTGATTATCATAAACAGAAAATCCTTGTTTAGGAGTGATTGGCATGAGAGGGGTATTTTGTTTGTTAGAGATTTACTAGATTGCAATGGTAAACTGCTAGATTTTTTGGCCTTTTCAACGAAATACAATATAACGTGTACTGCTAAAGATTATAACAAAATCTGTAAAGCAATTCCTGTACCACTTATTGGAATGATTCATAATACTTTACTGTACTCAAATGTTGTATCAGTTTTACCTAATTTGGAAATTATTGGCGATACTCTTAAGAATAACAAATCTATTAATGCTTCCCTGAAATCCCACATTTTTCACAATTTTAACAGAGGCTTA
The DNA here is from genome assembly GCF_902827165.1 of Trematomus bernacchii. Classification (NCBI taxonomy): domain Eukaryota; kingdom Metazoa; phylum Chordata; class Actinopteri; order Perciformes; family Nototheniidae; genus Trematomus; species Trematomus bernacchii. The sequence continues at coordinate 521,442 of NW_022987621.1, forward strand.
TTTCCTCAAGTGACCGATTTAGACACTTTATCTGTAATGGAAAAAGCTCTATCTGATTTTATAAAATGGCCTATTTCCCCTAAAGCAAAAGAAACTCATTTTAAAATTGTTCATAAAATCTACCCGGTTTCTACTTTTTTAAATTCAAGATTTAAATTTGAAGTGGAACCATGTTCCTTTTGTAATTTATCTGATGAATCGTTGGAACATTTATTTTTCTCTTGCCCTTTTTCTGAATTGTTTTGGTCGAATGTGAGAGATTGGTTGTTACTTAAATTAACAAATATTCCGGCCTTCAAAATATATCACATTTTATATTATATTGATAATTTGGACTCTCCCATTTCTGATTTGGTAAATATAATTATTATTTTGGGTAAATACCATTTACATTGTAGTAAATGGAGAGGAGGCAAGCCCTCCTTTCCCTGTTTCATAAATGAGTTCAAGTCCTTTTTTCTGTCCCTTAGAAAAATACAATCTTGTAACCTGTCTATAAAGATTTGCAATGACATTTCCAAATGGTTATTATTTTAAGTAAGCTTAATGCCTCTTAAATGTTTTTGTGCCTTTATGCTTTTTTCTTTCCCCCTGGCTCTTACTGGATGTATTAGCTATGTTTTTTTGTCTTATTGTGAATGAATGTCTTGAACTTATGTTGATAAGTTGATGATATCCTCACCGAGCTTTTGTATGTTTAAAAAAATGTTCAATTAAAAAAAAAAAAAAAAAAAAAAAAAAAAAAAATGACAGCGGTGTTTCTAGCGATCCAGCATCTGAATTTAGCGATCACAACGAAAACAGCCAAGACACATATTGAGCCCAGAAAATGAATGTTCTTAGGGCTGTAAATATAATAAGCCTTTGTCTAAAATAGACAACATTGTAACTAAGGAGATTTAAACTATACAGCGATTCTGCACTCGGTCAATCAGCTGCTCTTCATTTTCTTTCCTGCTATATTCAATGAGTGATACAAATATTTTTTACCATACGTTCTGAATAAAACTGATACTGTTGGACTCGGTACTAGTTGACTGCTACCAGAAATAAAAGGAAGTACTTTACTGTGTACTTTGTGAGTAATCCTCTGTCAGAGTCCCCTCCATAGTACATAATGCCTGTTTTTTGCTATCTTTGATGAATGATAAAAGGGTCATTCCAGAATTGGAGGACAATTTAGACACCAACATTTTTGAAAAATGAACCTTTCATTTGATTATTTTTTGTTATGTATTTAGGAAAAACAGATAATAAACCATAAAAAAAGTGATTTGCCCAGCTAAGGCATCAAATGTATATTTTCCAATGAAGAATTAACCCTGTTACTCTAATTATAGTAACAGGGTTGCAAGTAACAGGGTTGAAAATCAATGCTAATTTTAGCTTTTACCTCAGGAATTAATGCTAGCTGCACAATGTAATGCTATTGTCAAGGAATGGACACACTTTATATTATATTTATATTTATATATATTTAACAAAAGAAAGATACATTTGAAATTAATTTGTTTTTGTTTCATAATTTGAGTAACAGGGTTGCGTTTGTATGAGTGCCACACTCCTTCAAGAGTGACAAGATTGGAAATATATTACAAATAAAAGAGAGGACTTAGTTTTGGTCTACCCATGGTAGTAGCACATGGCTTGCTGATGTCCTTTCCACTGTGTCATGCGACAAACAGTTTTTTCACCTCCTCTGCCAAGCTAAAAAGGTTTCGGTAACAGGGTTGCGCGCATGTTGAGGGACACACCTTCTGTGCAAAATTACTGTTATTTAAAATGTGTTTATGATTTAACAAATTGATTTTACCATTACAAGACACATATATCAATAGAATAATACCAAAAAAGTAAGTAAAACCCTATTTTAATTTTTATAGTTGACATGCAAGTTGGTCACCAAGAAGCTGGGACAAGAGAAAAGGGCAATTTTAGGGGGTGTTCGAGAGCTATTTGATATTTTAAATAATATTTTGAAACCACTTTTTCTACAACTTTATATGCATCTTGTCTCAAGACAAGTATATTTAACACAACAAGTGCATGTCTTAGCTTTTTGGGCATGGATTATTAGATTTTTTATATGGGGGACATGAAATGTCCTCCAATTCTGGAATGACCCAAAAATAAAATGTTACCATTAGTTCTTAATGAAATTGATACGGTTTGACTTTGTATTAGTAAGCCTACTACTAACAATACATTGAAGTACTTTTACTGTGTATTTTTTTGAGAAATACTCTGTCAAAGTCCCCTCCTGAGAACAAAATCAAGCCACTTCTTCTAAGTTTGATGAGGGAAAAAAATATTTTTTGGGTGATTTAATGGGTGATGTAACATTAATGACAGGCATAATATGAGGTCCTTGGCACTCTAGAGGGGTCATTTTGTGATCATGGGGCATCACCCTTACAGCATCAGGACAATATCATATGGAGTCAGATACTGGAAGTGGGCTGGAGGCGTTAACTGGGACTGATGGAAGGATGAGGCTGATGAGACTGAAGAATCTGCGAGGAACGAACTAACGGCAGAGGAATAATTATATATTAAAAGACAGCAGCATCATAAGAGGGCAACCATGTGACAGAGTGTGTTACTTTGCTGAAGGATATTTGTGACCAGCTATCCATTCCAGGCCAGACTCTAAAGACTTTCCAAGGTGTGAAAATGCTGCTGCCGGAGTACTGACTGGAAGTATTGCTGATATCATGTCTACCATCCTCTTAAAATACTCTGTCCAACAATATCAGTCTCAGGAAGAAATGTTTTTTAACGCTTATTAAAAGAAAAACATGCATTCTTGTACTCAGGAGGGGACATTGACAGAGGATTACTGGAAAAGTACACAATAAGTACTTCATAGTACTTGTGGGGGTAGTATCAGTAGTACTGAGTCCAACAGGATCAATCTCACGAAGAACTAATGGCAACAAAAAAGAATTCCCTCATCAAACTTAGCAGAAGTGGCTTGATTTTGTTCACAGGAGGGGACTTTGACAGAGGATTTCTCAAAAAATACACAGTAAAAGTACTTCAATGTATTGTTAGTAGTAGGCTTACTAATACAAAGTCAAACCGTATCAATTTCATTAAGAACTAATGGTAACATTTTATTTTTATCATTCATCAAAGATAGCAAAAAACATGCATTATGTACTATGGAGGGGACTCTGACAGAGGATTACTCACAAAGTACACAGTAAAGTACTTCATTTTATTTCTGGTTGCAGTCAACTAGTACCAAGTCCAACAGTGTCAGTTTTATTAAGAACTTGTGGTAAAAAATATTTGTATCACTCATTGAATATAGCAGGAATAAAAATGAAAAGCAGCTGATTGACCGAGTGCAGAATCGCTGTATACAGGGGCGGACTGGGACAACAAATCAGCCCGGGACTCTCGACCGGCCCACTTCGGTACCGCCGGCCCACCTCGGTACCGCAAGTAAGCGGCCCACCTCGGTGGTGCCGCAAGTAAATACCGCGAGGAAATTGTCGACGGGGGGGAAGGGGGGGTGAGCAGTGACTTATCCGACCGGCCCACTTCAGTACCGGCCCATCGGGATTCGTCCCGAACGTCCCCTGGCTGTATATATAGTTTAAATCTCTTTAGTTACAATGTTGTCCATTTTAGACAAAGGCTTATTATATTTACAGCCCCTAATAACATTTATTTTCTGGGCTCAATATGTGTCTTGGCTGTTTTCGTTGTGATCGCTAAATTCACCTTGTTTATAATATTATCACTATAACACCTGTCATCAGACTGGCAAGAGCTGTTCCATGCTCTGCTCAACCTCCCGTCTTCCCAATGGACTCAGTAGCGCCCCCTGCTGCCGTGTAGCATGTGTGAGTGAGCATGTGTGACTGTGTATGAGCCAGCCACGGCGGAATATTACTGCCAAAAGTCACGTGACTCACTCACGTGACTTTTGGCAGTAATATTCCGCCGTGAGAAGAAAAAGTTTTGTACTTGTAAAAAAAAGTTTTGTAGTTGTAAAACAAAGTGTTGTAGTTGTAAAACAAATTTGTGTACTTGTAAAAAAAAGTTTTGTAGTTGTAAAACAAAGTGTTGTAGTTGTAAAACAAATGTGTGCACTTGTAAAAAAAAGTTGTGTACTTGTAAAACCTAAGCTGAATTTGTCTCTGAAACATGATTTATTAGAATAATGTTATGTGTTTGTTTGATAGATACGTTTTTTCTTTGCAAAACTAAATTCATTAGTTTGTAGATGGTGTTTTGTATTTGCAAACCACATTGTGTTTGTTAGTGAATCATAAGGCATTTGTAAAACCTGTTAGTTTGTTTGTGGAGTTATGGCAGGAAATTAGCTCCATACAGAATGAAGCACTGCACCCAGAACTACAGAAACACCAAACTTTTGCACCAAATGGCACACACTTCATTTATAGTAAGACATTTTGTAAAACCAACTACACACCATCGTGCTCAAGCACACTCATCTTTTATGGCGTTTGATATAGAGAATTCTGCAAATAAAGATTGTTCAAGTCTCCAAAATATGTGCAGAAACACAAATATACTGTTGTTATACTTTTACTTTTCAAAAAGTGGAAAGTTGAATTGCAAATTGGGTGCAGAGCTGAACATGTGTTTAGAGTTTTGGATATTTGAGCTGAGGTTTTGCTCTTTCAATGTCAGTTTAAATAATGATGCTTTGTGTCATTTCAGTGTGCACAACTTTTTTTGATTGTTACACTTACATGTTCTTTATATAGATTTGATGTAAAAGAAACATGTTTAATCAAATAAATATATACACTGTCATTCAGATTGATTAGTACTTCTGTTTCTTTTGAGAGGGGACATGCTGATGACATTTGTCACAATACCAGCTTCCTTTGGGGGCAACTGTTATACCAACACATTCAAAATGAAACCAGGTAGTTTCACAATTTGTGTTATCACATCCTATCATGGGAAGCTTTTCCTCTCCACGACAAAGGCACCACTTGGGTATCAGTGGTTGGGTATTGGTTGGCTGAGTCAGAGTGGCACATAGAGCAGGGTCTGGTATCAGGCAGAGAGGCCTTTTTGGTGCAGTAATGGAGACTGGTGTAGTTGCACTGGAAATTCTGGTGAAGAATTGCCCACTCAACTCGAGGAGAATGACCTTCTGAAAGAATTCATGAGCTTTGGGGTATACCTTCTCCCAAAAGTCAATATCTGGGGTTATGCGTTCAAGATGAATCTTTCCATTCACCCACAGAACAAAGTCAGCATATTCAACATCACATATAAATAACTGGGTCTGCACTTGATAGAAATAGGCATGAGTCTTCTTCAGCCTGTCCTGTCCATCACGTGATTCCAGACATGATGGTCTGACGGTGCAGCAACACAGTAGGGGCATTTAATTTCCAAAACACCTACACCACAGCACTTGCAGGACACAACACCACCTGGAGTAGCACCTAAATATGGAAATGTTGGCGGTAACACGAGCCCAGAGTCCTGGCAAATGAAACTGTCATGTCGATTCATAATTGTAATGTAATCTTCACGTGCTGATTTCTCGTGATTACATCCCCATTCAGTAGCTGCAGTTTTAAATGTTGTGGCTTCTGGGTAACAAATTGCTTTAATCAAGCTAAGCGATGGTTTAGTTGCACTTGTTGAACATGCTGCCTTCATACGAGATGCTGTAATCCGCCCAGCTCTGTATCGATACCAGAGTTTGGATTTGGCCTGTGTTTTTGTGGCCTTCTCAAAGACATCCGCCTCCGGCTTGGTGATAGCTACATTGATCCCTTGGCAATGTTCTGTAAGGGCTTTATGGTCCATTTCTAGGCAGTTCTCACTTTTTAAACTAGAAAGCGGCTTAGGAAATGTTGACAAAGTCACTTTTGGGACAAAATCGGCATTGTGTGGAGCTGAGATTGTCAATATTGCACACTTCCTTCCAGTAGATTTCAGTGATGCCAGGAAAGACTGTTGCTCAGCATCTGTCGCTTTTGGAATCTCCCTCGAGTGACGTAAAAGTGGTGTTGTTGTTGTTAAATTAGCTGCATCGCCAAGGCTGTCAATTGCTTGGCTTAAACGATTCCTTCGGGTTTTAGCCGAAGTAAAGTCAATGTCAGCAACAGGGGAAGGTGTTACATCCTTCACTGATCCAGGTAGAAGCCAATACGCCTTTTCCTGGGTAACTGTCTAGGCATCACGTATCCGTATAGATGTTTCTATGTAGAAAAGGAGAGATGCAACATGGGTACATGTTGATCCCAAACCAGCCTTGCAGTTGCAGTTAGCTGTGATGACTGCACCATCCTTCTTCATCAGTACCCACGGACATGTTGGCAGCAGCCCAATACTCTGAGAATGCAATACCTGAAAAATAAAATACAAAAATATTATTAGATTGTTGACTTTTTAGAAACACCAATATTTTGGTCCAACTTTACTTTAAAATACTGATTGTTTACACAACCAGTGGGTGGTCAGCTCTTGTCATATTCCTATGCTAGGTAGCACATAACAGAAGCTGACAACCAAGAATAGGTTTACAACTTTTGTAATTTAAATATATTGCAATATATAATAAAGCTTTATTTATAAAGCCCTTTTCATAAAGCACGTGTAGCTCAAAGTGCTTTACAAAATGGCACACATCACAAGTTAAAAATAAACCACAAGAAATTCCCCTCAGATCAGATGTTAAGACCTTTACAGGTACATGCAGCATAGCAACAACATATAACATTTTAACAGGTTAAGAGACACGAGGAGGTAAAAGGTATGATAATAAAAATAAATAATAAGACACAAGACTAAGTTAATTGATGCAACAATATAAAACCCTATAAAATAAAGTACAACAAAAATAAAAGCTGGTGTTTAAAAATGTCCACTGAGTTGGCCTCTGATATTTCTTGGTAGCGTAGTGGATAAAAGCAGCCTCACCCATTTTATTTTGGGGGACTTTAGGGATATTTAAAAAGCCAGCTGAAGAGGCCCTCACGAAATATTTACTCACTTTTCCAGCTATTACAGCCACATCTCCTTGATATGCAACGCAAACGTCGCGGATCCACCCGGATGTCAACTGGTTATGTGCCTCGAGTCCTTTGTACGCTTTCATTTCCTCCATGGTGTACAATGGAATAGGCGAAAAAACCAGGTAGTTCACGATATCACAGTAGGAAAGTGAAGGCCATGAATTTATATCAGTGCTGTAATCCTTAAAGGGAATCAAATAAGGGTCCACCGAACCAATCGACGCACATTTTTCTCTGTAAACGGTCTTATCCTCCGGGTTTAGTGATTCGTAGTAGTCTTTCATTTTCGCCATTTTTGAACGCTCCCGCCAGTAGAGTGGTACTCCAAGATGTCTAACGCGAAATCCCGTGACGTCATTAGGAAGCCTCTATAGCAGCTAATACATGTTTGTTTTTTTAAAACATTCAAATGTGAAAGATACCTTCAATGAATATTTAAAACTTACACAAAATCAGATTCTTGTAAAAATGCGAGTACATTCCATCTGTCAAGCTAAAATATATACATATATCTTAGCTCTTAGCTTGACATGCTAACTGAACGAGCATGTTCAGTTAGCATATATGCTAACTGAACGTCGAGCATGTCAAGCTAAGAGCTAAGATATATATATATATATATAAATATATGTATTCCATTCCTTTACATTTAATATTTAAAATACAAATTATCAAAATAAACACAATTACACTGCGCTAAACAGCCACATCGACAAACAAACGAGAACCTAAATAGTATGTAATTATATCTAAAACCACAATACGTTAATTACCTGTACTCGGTGCGCCATATTGTTTGTCTGTTCTCTGTAAACCTCATGTCTCGTTAAATATCCTTGCGTCAGCGTCAGTGTCGTCAATTCGCTTTTAATCTGCCATGTACGGTAATGTCTCTCAGCCACCGTAGTGTCGTGTCAGGTGGGCGTGTCGTGTAGTGTCGTGTACTGGCCGCGGCCGCAGCTAGACCCTTCTCGAAAATCCTGAAAATCTCCGCTCGCCTGCCCACAATGCATTTCGGCAAAAAGTGAGGGAAAGTGACGTCACCCCATTCAAAGTGAATGGGCAGAAGCGTTTCAAGATTTTTTTAACGCTGCTGTGTAGACGGTCCGTCAGACTCTCGTTGTAATCGGAGCGGCTCGGAAAGAGTAGCAATATTAATAGAGAAACATCAGACATAATAGTAAAACACTGAAAGGGAACATTTTATTGCACCAGGAGCTATCTTGGGACTTTTACTCCGACAACGTTGACTTGCCTGTGAATAAAAAATAAACCATAGTGTTGGTGATCTACACTGTTGTCATTCTTCTTTGAACAGCAAGACCGCTAACACTCTATTTCAACAATCACACTCCCTGTAATTGACATAATTAATAGATAGTTTAGCTTCTCACCATCATTTGCTGTGGTGGCCCACTGATGTTAACGATCGTAACTGAAAGGCTGCCTGCCAAACGTAAACATTCAGCCACGTGACTTGCAAACTCTCGCGAGAGTTTTACACAAGACGGATCCTTTCTAGCCATAACCCAGATATGTGGCTGTATCTTTTATATCAATAAGAGTGGCTTGTTAGCTCGCTCACTTTGCAACACGAATCTCGATTCGGTTAAAACCCCGTTAGAGACGGTGTAGGTTCGTCAGCGGAACAGCGGAAGAAGGTAACGTTAGCGCGAGCAATCGCCATTGTTTATGCGCAGGCAGAGAGCTAGGCCGTAGGCTAATTCCTGGGTAAACCCACTTAAATATACACACAGCACATGTATTGTGTATTTTAATTTGAATAATTATCTGTAAAAATGATATAATAAATTGTTCAATGAAGGGTTAGTCAGCTACATAGGGCTCCATGTTCCACTTGAATGCAGAAAAGCTCACGTTATATAAACTAATCCGTTCATATCCTCTAATTCAAGTAAAAAACTGTGCAATCAGAAAACTTTACCCTGAATAATCATATGAGATTGTATAGACTGTTGGGTTTATGTAACGAGCCTGGTTAATAACTCTGCGGCCATGTATTTAACAGTAAACTACGACGGTTATTCAAATACAAATACATCGTTAATGCTTGTGAAAACAGTTTAAACACGGATAGGACGTGAGAGATGTTTAATTAAAGAGATTTCAGGAGGCTGTGTTTGGCGCTCAGACAGCAGCATCAGCCCTGTTGCACCTGCTGATCTACCAACAAGGTGCTTCAGTTCCCTCTGCTAAAGGTGGAGAGGTGGAAGGAGTATTCTGATCTTAACTCAAGTAAAGGAACTAGACCTTTTACCGTGAAAATACTCTACTACAAGTAACTCATAACTCCTTAAAAATACAACATTTAGATAAAGGTTTAACAATTATTCTTTGTACAGTTAAAAGATCCCTATCAGTTTTTTTCTATTAAAGTACAAGCATAAATGAGTACATCCCCTCTGAACATGTAATGGGCCATTCTACCGAATTGGACCAAAGTCAGGTTGGAAATGTTGTATGTTTTTTTCCCAAAACTTTGTCCATATATATTTTGTACCATATCTAAATTACACATATCTACTAAAAGAACCGTACATTTTAATATCGTATTTTCAGACTCAATTGGAATGTTCTTCCTCTACCAAAAATGGTCACTACCGAAACATAGTACATACAATGTAGTAAAAAATTATAGGTTAAAGGTAGGGTAGGTAAGTTTGAGAAACCGGCTCGAGATACACTTTTTGTTATATTCCATGGAATGCTCTTAACATCCCGATAGCAATGAATATCTTAAATGCTTTGACAAAAAATCCATAAAAAAATGTCATCTGTGGAAGCCGTAATACTGTAAAAAGTACAACCAATCATTTTAGCCGGCCCGGCTAAAATAACTGGATGGCCTACCTGCCTGTCAGCCTTCCATCTGTGCACAAACTTATCTCGTGCCCTCATTGGTCATGTGCGCGTTCGTGTGTGTTGGAGGAGGGGCTCTATAAGGAAGTGGCAGATTTTCTCCGGTTGTGTATTTTCAAATCCGCTCTGGGTGGGGGGGGGGGGGGGGGGGGGGGGAAGGGAGAGTGTGTTGGGGCGCCACTGATGGTGATGAAAGCTGGTTCGAGGGCCCCCCACAGACTCTAGAATCGCCACTGTCGATGGGGATCAAAGCTGTCCGGTCCCACATGCTAAGTGCTAGCCAGAAAGCCACGGCGTTTCAGTCCCGGCGTTTCAGTCCCGACTCTCCCGATGGCCAATCCGTGCCTCCCCTGACTGCACGTCGCTGACACACACCGCTGCAGTGCAGACTCTCTGCACGGAGGAGCCGCGGAGTCCGGGCGATGCTGCTCCTCCAAGGAAGAGACACACGTTCACTAAGCCAAACTATATCCGGTCACAGAGATCTGCTATTTTAAAGTAAAGTCAACACATATCGACCCTAAATATAGTCTATATTAAGAACGAGAAAAGTTAACATATATATCGTTTTTTGTAAACATATGACAAATGTGCGAGGGTGATGACGTCAGAGTATTGTCCTATGTGCCGGGGCTTAGCCCCGGACAGCCCCGGCCCAATTTAACCCCTGGGTATTTGTGAGGGAGCTCCTATATGGCATTACCCCGCTAAAGCTCACCAAAGTTTAATATATTTCATAGTTCAAAGTTTTGTCAATTGTTTTGTTTATTGGTCAAATACTGGTTTCTAATGGTTTCTGAGGAGTTTTACTGGAATGAAAGAGCACAAAGTCTACAGAAGCAAAAAAAGCAGCATACTGCATTAAACCTGACCTTGACAGAGAGGTTGAAGTTCATGTGGAGAGGAGGCTTCAGTAGTCTGTCTGTTTTATCTCTTGGGAACAATGCCTAAATCAAATACTACTTTCTAATGGTTTCTTTTTCTAATAAACCTTGCATTGGGTTGGTCACACAATTCATTCTCTTGTGCTTTGTTCTATCTGAATTATGATAAGGAGTTATCACAAACTGTTTAGTTGTGCTATCTTACAATCAATATAGTAAATGTGAGGTAAAGTGTGTTGCCAATGTAACCGGTTAAAACTCGAAGTTGCGATGAGGTCTTAAAATGTATGGAAAGGGTCTTAAAAAAGGTCTTAAAAGGTATTCAATTTGACTTCAGGATTCCTGCATATACCCTGTGTATATATTAAGCTTATCACTATCTAATTTAATGCCTTGTGTTTAAATAGACCATAACATATTCTTAGTAAATGTCTATGTCTGAATACTTAATTGTTTTGTTAAATAGTTTTTCTTGTTGTGGGACCGCACTTTGTACTAATTCGGTAGAATGCCCTGTATATGTTGGTGTTATTCAATGATCACCATTACAATTCATGGAAAGATACAACATTAGAAAAGTATTAAACATTTATAAAAACACCATAGAAAGATATGTATGTATATGTCATCAATATCTGTCAAATAAGTGAATTAGTCAACTTTGTTTGAATCAAGGGTTGCAAAAAGAAGTACACCCTAGATTAAATTAAACAAATGTCATATTCTAATACTTCGTATGTCCTCCGTTACTTTCAAGTACTGCACTGACCCTTCTTGGCATCGAGTGTACAAGTTCACGAGATATTGTCCTGTGTTCCACATGTGGTCAATAGGATTGAAGTTGGGTGACATACTTAGCCACTGCAGCACTTTCACCTTGTTCTTCCTTAAAAATGCAGCGGGAAGACTGTTTAGGGTAATTGTCACATTGAAAGAGTGCCCAGGATGTGGAGACAGGGTAGTATCATATCTTTCAAGATTGTGTAGTACTTCTGTGAATTCATGTTGCCATTGATGAAGTACAATTCCCCCTCACCTGCAGCACTCATACATGCCCATGTAATAACTTTACCACCACCGTACTTCATTGTAGGGACCATGCACTTCTCAGAGTACTCTTCAGCCTTGCGACGCCATACATTTCTGATGCCACCAGATCTGAAAAGATTGACCAGAGTATTGATTCCAAAAAGTCTTCACCTTTATCAATATGGGCCTTGGCAAAGGCTAAAGAGCGTCTTACTGTGTGGGATGAAATGGTCAGTCCAATTTGGCTTATGCCAGCTCTGAGGCACTTGCTTTGGGATTCTCCTGCGCAATGAAATGAAAAAATGTTCTTACTGAACTCTCCAGAAAATTATTTCCCATGTGGTGCAATTGTTGTCAGCAATAAGTCTGAGCGATTCAGTGGGTTAGGTACCACTTTATGTCTGGCATTGTCTCAGTCAGTAGGGGCTTGGACTGTGAGCCGTAGGGTCAACGGTTCAAGTCCCCGACCAGACCGTACGTATGGAGTGTGGACTGCTACTTGAGAGGTCCCAGTTCACCTCCTGGGCCCTGCTGTGGTGCCCCTGAGGAGCAAGGAGTTAGAATCAGAATACCTTGATTAGTCCCACAGAGGGGACATTGACATTGTTACGGCAGAAAAGACCCAAATACAGCTTAATGTTACCTAAGCATGCATAAAAAAAGTACTAAAGATAAAAAAAGAAATTATAATAAAGAAGTTACACATTTTACAAAAATACACACCCTGTAACAGTTCTGAGGATTTAGCAGCCAGGTATATATTGCACAGTTTTTAACGATGCACATATTGCACATAGTTGGTATTTAACAACAAGAGGTTTTATAGTCTATGTTCTTGTGTGTGTGTGTGTGTGTGTGTGTGTGTGTGTGGGGGGGGGGGGTCTACTAGGGGCCGTGCTGGTTATGTAGTCTGACCGCTGCAGGAAGGAAGGACCTGCGGTATCTCTCCGTGAGACAGCGGGGGGGCAGCAGCCTGTCACTGGAGGAGCTGCACAGTGCAGACAGGGTGTCCTGGAGGGGGTGGGGGACACATTGTCCAGCAGGGAGGACAGCTTGGCTGCCATTCTCCTTAGGTTAGGTTTCAGAGTGGGTTTACTTGTCTATGCTGTGTACTGTATCTTATGTTTATATTGTTTTTGCTGCTGTGTTAATGATGCATTTTACTGCTGTAGATGTTTAAGGTTGTGCTCTTTTTAACTCCTTGATATACTGTCGGGTAGTTAAATCTACCTCAATGCATCATATTCTATATAATCATCAACGTTTGTAGTATCACTCTCCTGAGAGAACCACGTATCTCTAAAAAGTATAGGATTGAGCTCAGAAAAACATCCCTTTGTTCAGCTTTGCTTTGATGCATTGTCCAGCAGTTCCAAGAGGCTTTTAAAATAGTTGTTCAGCTTAAGAAGTGGGATGATTCTCGCAATGCATAAAGATACATTTAGTTTTATCACAAACATTTGAAATCAACACAGTTGGTCATGAACATGTTTTTCACTGAACAGAAAATCAATGAAAAATTGAAATCTAATAATCCCTAAAGCTGTCAGACACATGTGTTAGTAATATAAAAATAAACAAATATCTGTCAATTACATTATTGTTTAATGAACAAAACCACCATTTTATTCTTATTTTCTTCTTTTCCCAGGAGGCAATAAGAGATGTCTCACTATTCATCCTCCCGCAGCTCGTCTCGGGCCACCGACTGTAAAGTGTACGTTGGTGACTTGGGCAATGGTGCTGCCAAGGGGGAGCTGGAGCGAGCATTCAGTTATTATGGCCCACTGAGGACCGTCTGGGTGGCCAGGAACCCACCTGGGTTTGCCTTCGTGGAGTTTGAGGATCCCAGGGATGCAGAAGATGCTGTGAAGGGCATGGATGGAAAGTAAGTAATAATATTTTCCTTATGAAATGAACAAATTCCATCTTCAAACGTGTTAAATGATGGGTGTGTTGCCTTGTAACAGACTTAAGAAATGCAAAAGTTAAATGTAAGGGGACTCGATAAGGGTTTTATTCCTTACATCTGGCATGTGGACCAGGAACTCCACCTGTCTCTGCCCTGACCTTTCTTCTCCTCAGGATTCTTTGTGGTTCCCGTGTTCGTGTGGAGCTCTCGACAGGCCTCTCCAGGAAGGGCCGTGGACGCCCCAGCCGACGCCAGTTTGACCCCAAGGATCGGTGTTACCAGTGCGGGGACCGAGGCCACTACGCCTATGACTGCTACCGCTTTAGCAAGAGAGGAGGCCGTCGCAGCAGGTGAAGGATTACTGTCTGTTGACGAGGTTGTGGCTGAAACACTTGACACTTGCTCTGATGAGAACAGCTCTGGCCGTCCTGTACCTCAAAGACAGTCGGGAATAAATGAGTTTGTTTTCGTTTCAGGTCCCATTCTCGTTCTAGATCTCGCTCAAGGTCCAGGTCCCGTGGGCGCCGTTATCTCTCTCGCTCCCGCAGCCGTAGCCCCAGCAGGTATGTAGGCACAGAACCTCAGTGGTTTTTGGCTTCTGATTTTTGGCACTTATTGCATGAAACCTAATGCTTTTAAGTCTAAATGTACTGGTTTGAGTGCTGCAAATCACACCGATTAGATCAGATGAATTGCATTTCTGAAGTTACGGTTACATGAATTAACACAGGATGATAACTAAATTGATCATTTAGTTTTGAAAACTGTCATAATGCCCACTTTTGTTACATTCAAAGTCTCTCAAAGTTTTTCTGAATGCATTTTGGGTAGTAAGTTGCTGTCGATTCAAGTCTCTGCAGGTTAATAATTGCAACTAATTGACATTGCCCTGGACCTATTGGAAATGTTTTTATCATACAAGTCGTAGAAGTATAACTTTAGTTTAGCCCAATCTTTATCTGCAACAGTGCAGAAATACTTGCCCTAAACAGAATGAATAGACATGCAAAGCTGTGCAGCATTAGACATTTCAGAATAAGAATGTCATCCCCGTTGTTTTATATGGCAGCCCGGCCATCACGCGAACCTTTTGTTAACTCACTTTTGTCGTACTTTTTGCAGGAGCCGCCGCCGATCTCCATCCTATTCCAGACGCAGGAGCCGGTAAGAATAAAGCTTGGTTTACTATAAATAACTGTTATGTTAATACATCAATTTTCTAGGTTTTGTAATGGCGATATACAGTATGTGACAGATGTGGCCACTCCTTTTCCGTGTTGTGTATTGTGTATATTTATTTTCTGTAACATTAGGTCTGGCTCTCCAGCCCGTTCCAAGTCCAGGACGTCAGTGAGAAGGTAGGTTGTGTGTGCGACAGTTTTTCATGACACAATTACACAGCTTGTATCTGAAAGGCACTGCTGTTGTATAGCAAACATTCCACCCTTGTGACATGATTGTTGGGTGAGACATGAATGCAGTGAGTGACGGGAGTCACATAATGTCACTTTTATAAATTGAAGATACGTTTACATAAGTTCACGCCTGAATAGGAATAGTTAGAAATAAAAGTATTGATGGCAAAACAGCAAACGAGCATGTGTGCTCTTCTAAACAAACAAAGTGACTCGTCATTTCAACTTCACGGCTCAGTCATTCCTCGCAGCAGTGCATCACTTTTGGCCAGTTGGGCATAATGGGCATAATGGGCAAAAATGATATTAAAATAGTTGTTTTTTAAGACCAAGTGTGTGTGGGTCTCATGACAACATTTCGCTTAGGGGCAGCACTGATTCTGACTGTCAGGTCAGCACTACATGTTCATCTGTGAAGAAAATAATTAATTCTTAATTATTCAAAAGTGGATCCTGTTGTTTCTCTCTCCAGTCGTTCCAAGTCTCGGTCTCGGTCCACCTCTGCACCCAGAGGGCGCTCTTCGCACAGAGGTCGTTCCCCCCCCAGAGGTCGTTCCCCCCCCAGAGGGCGCTCCCCCCCCAGAGGGCGCTCCCCCCCCAGAGGGCGCTCCCCCCCCAGAGGGCGCTCCGTCTCACGTTCCCGCTCACGATCTCATTCAGCCGACCACAAAAGGAACAGGTAAACCGTCTTAATGTCTCTCACTCATTAAAACAAGATTTTAGTTGCTTAGTCCTGCCAGTTGTCAGTGTTTTACCCAGACATTTTAAACTTGTGTAAAAACGTATAAGGAAGAAGTAAGGTCTAGACTAACCAGTATAGAATTAAGATAGTTAAGACCACAACTATCCTGCGTTCTAAGAGAGCTTAGTTATGTTCTTCACATTAGCCAGAACTTAGGCGCTCCATCCTAGCCAGGGAATTACTATTAAATAACCCCCACATCCACCCGGGAGCGTCACTCTGCCACCAAACAACCGCCAGAAGTGAGATGGACGAGCGAGACTCCTCGACGCAGAGAGATCTGCATCTTCGCCAAGTCTTCTGCTCTGCTGGGGGCCAGCTGTGGAGTGGGGGATGGGTAGCGACAGTGACTTGGGCCCTCTGTCTGGTGTAGGGAAGTATGAGTAAATGAAAGATTAGATGTCCCCGTCTCTCCTGTGCTCTCTTTTCCAGCTCTTGATAGCTCTATTTAACCTCAGCTTAAAGCCTGAAAAGAGAGCACATGAAAGATTGTTTCTACAGAGCCAGTAAACTGTTGAGACTCTTAGCAGCTAAAGCCAGGGACATGTCCTATGTACTCTTGCTTTCCTTTAAAGACACAAACTATGTAGTTGTATTTTATAGAAATGAATTTAAGTGCAGACATTGCAAGAGAGAAAACTGTAATTATGGGATTGATAAGTGTTAAGTAAAGATGGTCTCAGGAAGTATTTTCAATGTTTTAATTTCTTCTTAAATTCCCTATCATGAATCTGGCTAGATCAAAGGAATTCTCTAGAAAGAATATTAGCTGACGACACCCTTGGTGTGACTTAAGTTAAGCATCTCTGCAGCACAGTTTTGTTTATTTTTCATATTTTCTTTAAAGCGTGTGGTGGGAGCTGAGCACTGCACTGACACCACAGCTGATCCCAGGCCCATGGTCTGCCAGCTGGCGGTGTGTACGTCCTGCGGGAGGGTGACTAAGCGCTGACCTGAGATCAGCCTTCGCCTGCATCTGGTGTTAGACAGCGAGAAAGAGGTCGACCTTCCGACCTACCCCCCCACAGTGAATGGGTGACCGTCTGTTCGACCGACGCACACGCTCAGACGAGATCAGCCCGTGCACACATTCAGTTGTTCTACTAGAGTCTTCAGAAGTACCAGAGGGCTGACCCACACAGATCATTTAAATCCATTACCTACCTACCAGACCCCCCTACCTACCAGAGTTCTTCGGCCTCTGTCTTAGCTTCTGAAAGGGAGAGAAAGAGCTGACGAGAGATCAGACTTCAAGAGCCTCCCACCGCAGTCTCTCCGAGTTGTAGTCATCCTTCGCTTCTCTGTACTTGTTGTTTCTGCCACTGTCTCCAAAGGTAACAAAAAAACAAACCCCCTGAAAAGCTCATGTTCATGGTGAAAGAAATGCACAGGCTTGGTGTAGTCTTCAAAACTGGTGATTAGAGAGCTATAGTTGAGCCTTTAACAAGCATGCTCAGAGTACAAATGTGTTTGTATGCGTGAGTGGCTGGATGATTGAGTGAGTGCAAGAGAGAGAGAGACAAGATGAGATTCAATAGATTATATTTCTGAGGGGGGCATAAGGCGCTTTCACACCAAGTACTTTGCTGTACTTAGTTCCCAGTACTTAGTTCATGAGAACTCTTTAGTTCCCGCAAAAAAAAGTTCTAGTTCCAGATCTTTTTGGTGTGAACGCAAAATCCCAGGAACTATCGGAACTATTCCTGGGAAAAGTAATCCGGTGTGAAAGCGCCTATAGTCAAATGGTTTTTTTCTTCTTGTGCCCAGGTCTCACTAAACATTTTTACCACTGTCAAATACAATTAAACAATCCCCGAAGTATTTGGTGGCCGTCCAAATTCTATATCCTTAGTTAAAAGTAATGACTGGCATAAATATAACACCATACAAACAGCTAAATGTATTTTTAAAATTATTTGTTAAATACACATATGTTATATAGCGAAAACATTGTCAGAGAATAAAATCAGTGTTTATTTGTAGTTTACTTTTTCTTAGGTTATATCTACTTTCTTGTCCTGTACATGTCCCAAAATGTAATTGTTATCATCCCCAATCATTTTTTTGCATCTCTGGGATGAATGCACACATTTGAGTTTGAGCCCTGCTTCTGCCATACATGACCATTTTAGGCTACTTCACCAATAAAGTATTTATTTTAGTACTCCTAAGAACTTTATAATAAACCATTTTTAAAAAGTATTTTAGTACTCCTTAGAACTTTATAATAACCAATAAAAATATGGTGGCTTTTAATTGTGCAGTTCCTTCTCCGGTCATGACATTAAACACTCGTAAAAAAAAAAAATGCCTAAATGTCTCTTCAGAGTATACTATGTTAACAATCTGCTGTAGTTGCAGGTGGGGAGACTGTCAATGACCTGTCAGTTTTTTAAAAGACTGTTTTCTCCCCAGGTGTGTTTGTGTATTTCACTCTTCACCCTGGACAATTATTTATTTGAAATGCAAAGTTTAGTCGCCTTAGACAAATATATATAAAAAATTACAGGTGTACGAAAATACTTTTTGACTCTTCACATTAAAACTTGTTCTGACAGGTTAAAGAGGTATTCAGACTGTTTACAAGTATCAGTGTGTATCCGGTCATGAACTTTCTCAAAAGGTTAAAACTGTGTCAGATGTTGAGAACTGTGGAATTTCTGTCTGATCATTCTTCCATCCTCCCCTGTGGCAAGCTAATCCCTCTTTATTTTTGTTTCAGTCGTTCCCGTTCAGCAAGCCCTCACCGCAGCCCTACGCCTGCAGCCGACTGAGAGAAGAAGACTTATTATTCCTTATCAGACTCAACCCCTGCACCCGTCTGCTCTCACTGGCTGACTATTCCGAATCTTTTTTAAGTTACATTTTCTTCCCCATGATTGTATTCTGTGTGCAGGTTGTTGGTCAGTATAGTAAAAAAAGAAATTAGTTTCTATTTGATTGTTTTAATTGTTGCTTCTGCTGCATATCTTATCTTCCTTATTTATAGTGGGGTAGCAGAAGCTACACTCCTGTTAAGGTAATACTAAATGTCGCCATTGACTTTAAGCAAGGTTTTGAGCAGTTTAAAAGTAGACTTTAAGATTGAGTTCTTGAGGTTAGAGACATTGCAGTGAAAACTGTTTTTTTTTTCCTAAAATGTGTCGAATCTCAAACTATTTTTCTCCATTGAGAATTGGCTGAATATTATAATATTGTAATGCCTCCATTTTGATTTCTGAAATCTGATGCTGTTAAATGCTTCCTCTCATGATGGCATACGGAGGTATTTGTTGTCCGCCATGCCTTTAAAATGACGTCACATTTGTACTGTTTGTTTCTGTCCTGCACTGTCCCTTTTATCAACCTAATCAGTTTCACTGTGTGCTGAATTGATGTTCCCCATGTGTTGATCTCGGATTTGTTCCAGTCACTTTTAATTTTACAGTATACACAGTGCTGAATTTGATTTATGTATGACTGCTTTAACAGCTTTGAGCTGTTCCTTGCTTATATGATAGGACAGTGGCAGTTTTATTTGAGAATAAACCTCTTAAACATACCTTAGTGGTCTTTATTTCACCTTTTGGTACATTTGATTTGCTGATTAAAGTTTTGTTTTGTGTAGCTGAAACAAATATATGTATATATATATATATATATACGTGTAGATAATTGAAATATGTTAAGATATCAGCAGGTATTATTTACAGGTATCTTTATTATTTACAGGTATTTTTATTATTTACAGGTATCTTTATTTTATAAAAATATTAATATGCCAGAGATTTTCAACTACAGGCACCAAAACACTACAATTTAAAATTTAAAATGTTCTTTGGTGCCCTTGTGATCAGTAGCGTGGCGTGGGGAAAAATGTAGGGAAGCCCATTTTTTTGGTTTGGGGGGGGGGTTGGTCAATAACGTAACCAGATGAGTGATTACAGCGCCCGGTATCATTTTACACACATTTGTATCACACAGATGCAGGACTTGCACACGCCTGTTATCTAACCGACAGGTCCGCACGCACTCTCCAGCCGAAACTCTCGTCTTATTAATTTAAGCATTTTCTTATTAATTTATGCAGACACACCCCCCCCAAATGCAATACCAGCCGCTCAATGCGCAGTGCAGATTCGGTAATGAATAAAAAAGAAGCATTCATTCACAAAGTAAATCAGGAGACCTTTAAAGTTTTACTTTCACATCAAAGTATCAGTAGGCGTGTATGAAACACATGAATTCAAAAACAATTATGTACAGAAACATTTGCATGCGATAGTCCACCTTCTCTTCCCTTCCCTTTCTAACACACGGCAAGTGCAGCAACAGTCCTCGTCTCTGTAATTAGCTCAGTCCGTAGTCCAAAAGTAACTAAAAAATATAAACAATCTCATCTATTCAGGTGAGGCCCTATATGGAATAAATAATGCTTCATTTGCTTGATCATTTCAAACGGCGGTGATGACAGTTACAGTAGGCTACTACAGTACGTAGTAAAACTGATGTTGATGTGATTTGATTGGATGGCAGTGTCCAATCAAATCGCCAGCCGCCTCTGAAGGGAAGCCAGAGGCGGCTGGCTTCCCTTGGCATGGCCCTGACCAATCACAGGTTGGCAGGGGCATCACGTGGGCCTCATCTGATTGGTCAATCCCTCAATTTTTTTCACCAAGGGAAGCCCGATTCGGCTGGCCTCCTCTCGCAACAGTGAATGCAATCTACTGTTTCACCATAACATCTAGAGGGGCGCTGTTTGTTTCACTCTTTGTAAAATACTCAATGAGAGTGGGGGAGAGACGGGCCGGCAGCAACACACAGCAAAGGAGAATTATCGAAACAAAACAAAGTGTTTTTATTTATTTATTTAAATTATAACTACAATCCGAAAAAACAGGGGAAGCCTGGCTTCCCTTGGCCTCCGGGAGAAAACGCCACTGCTTGTGATGAAATACAGCTCTACTACTGGGACTTTAACAAAGTTCAAACAGCACTTTTTTGTTGCTCAAATGTACATAGGCCTACACCGAAATAGGCTCACAGTTAAAGGTAGGGTAGGTAAGAATGGAGAAACCAGCTCGAGTGCGCTAGAATTTGAAAGTACGCAGCCGAAAAAAAATCTGCCCCTTCCTTCAGACTTCCTTACAGAGCCCCTCCTCCAACACACACGAACGCGCACATGACCAATGAGGGCACGAGATACATTTGTGCACAGATGGAAGGCTGACAGGCAGGTAGGCCATCCAGTTATTTTAGCCGGGCCGGCTCAGATGATTGGTCATGCTTTTTACACAAAGCACGACCAATTATTTTCTCCATTCTTACCTACCCTACCCATGGATGTATAATAAGAACTGGATACAGCATGGGAGGCGGGGTCTCGTTCTTTCCTATGAGAGCTGCTCATTGGTGCATGAAGTCAAAATGGCCCAACTTTTGAGAGAGCGAAACGTCACAGATTACCCGTCATGCCTGGCTGCCAGAGCAGAAGAACCTGTGGCCGTTTCTCAATCGCGAGGATATTGGCTTCCAAGCCAATATTTAAAGGATGCTACGTCAAGTGGCGCAGCAGGACCGTTCCAATGTCCAGCATACTTGGAATTCCACCGAGGCCGCGTCCTTGGTTTGGGGGAAATTTCGAGGCTGCACATGGGTAGACTTCGCGTCCTTAAAATCCCCACAATGCTTTGCGCACGGACCAATTTCCCCAAATCTGTGGCGGAAAATGTAAGGCGGGGCCTCTCATATGACGCACACCTGCACACTTGCTAGCCTGTTCCACTCTTCGTTTTCCGAATGCCAGGAAGGATTCTTGCCTAGCTTCTGAAGGAAGTGACTCGGAAGACATGTGCTACAAAGCAAGCGTACTCGCGATTGAGAAACACCCTGTATGTGCGCTCACAGAGCATGCGTCCCTTGAGCCCCGCCCCCCGAGCTCCCACTCTCAGGGTGTTTCTCAATCGCGAGTACGCTTGCTTGGTAGCACATGTCTGCCGAGCATCTTGCTTCAGAAGCGAGTCAAGAATACTTCCTGACATTTGGAAAACAAAGAGTGGAACAGGCTAGCAAGTGTGCAGGTGTGCGTCATATGAGAGGCCCCGCCTTACATTTTCCGCCACAGATTTTGGAAATTGGTCCGTGCGCAAAGCATTGTGGGGATTTTAAGACCGCGGAGTCTACTCATGTGCAGCCTCGATATTTCTCCAAACGGAGTACGCCGGGCTCGGTAGATTTCCAAGTATGCTGGAGATTGGAACAGTACTTCGGCGGCACTCAATGACGTAGTATGCTTGAAATAGTGGCTCTGCAGCAGCTTTACTCGCGATTGAGAAACACCCTCGGCTCACTAGAATGAATGGAGAGAGAAAATAAATCTAGATTTGGCTTTTAGTGCATTTTACAACTTTAAGGACCAAATGATTCTAATAAGGGCTATCAAATAGTTAATACTGGGTAGTTTACTTAGTTACAAAAAAATTATCCACCGATTTACAGACATCTCTTTCCCCATGTTAGTCAATGGGAAAAAGTTGTTTTGGGCCGGGTGACGTCACGGACTGATACGGGAGTTGCAGTACCGCCGTTTGGACACAACGAATGTTGGGCACAGAGTCCGGCGCACTTCCTGGGGGCTTGACCCTACCTTTAAAGCAAGAACGACAAAGCTAGATAGAAATAAAACAAACATTTTAGATTAGCCTATTGTTACATTGTTTATTGTAACTGTCCAAATAAATAATCGGCATCGGCATTTATCAAAGCCATTTATCAAAATATGGACACATGCTTTTATTTTCTAAAACGTCTCTGATATTGTTTCCGCTGCGTTGCAAACACTCTGGGATTACTACTTTACTGTTGATCCTGTTTTTCTATAGAGTCGAAGTCCCGCCCTTCTACTTCCGCCCCATGGGACCTTATTTTGGAAAAATTATGTATTGAAGTCAATAGCCGCGTTCACACCGGAGTACTTTTCCCCGTACTTTTCGCATTTAGTTCCGTTAGTACCCCTTATGTCGCGTTCATACCAAAAAGAGTACTTTTACCCCCATTTTTAGTGCCTGCTGAGAGATGGTACTTTCCTGGGGGGAAAAAGTGCCCCAGTTCTGATTGCAAACCACGCCCCGTAAAACTCTGAAATGTTTTGTAGAGCCGCCATTTTATTATCCTCGCATTAGCATTATTAGCATTAGCATTCGCCCAGCGCACAAACGCAGAGAGACTAACTTATGGCAACACAAAATAAAACATGGGAGCGGTGGAGATGAGGTTCAAGGTTCAAGGTTCAAGGTTCTTTATTGTCAATCTGACATAGCTACAGAGTAATTATGCAGTTGAAAATCTTATGTCACAGGCTTCTCCAACAATGCAACATAATAACATAACATAATAACAATAAGAGCAAGAGCAATACAAAAATAATAATAGTTATAAAAATGAAATAAAGTTATGATGTGGAATAGTGCAGTATGAGTCTATATACAAGTTATTGGAATGATATATATATATTAGGTATTAGATACATACTACTGAGTAGCAGTTGAATGTTTGAAGTTGTTTCAACAGTTCAATTTTTTAACAGTCTCACTGCCCGCGGGAAGAAACTGTCTCCGAATCTTCTTGTCCTTGCCAGGATGCTGCGGTAACGTCTGCCAGACGGCAACAGAAAGAACAGTTTGTGGCTGGGGTGATGGGGGTCTTTGATAATCCGTAGTGATTTCTTCCTGAGCCGCTGGGAGTAAAGGTCCTCCATGGATGGCAGCTCCGTCCTGGTGATGTGCTGTGCAGTTTTCACCACCCTCTGTAAAGCCTTACGATCGAGGTCGGTGCAGCTGCCGTACCAGGCCGTCATGCTGCCAGTGAGGATACTCTCTATCGTGCACCTGTAGAAGTTGCAGAGTATCCTGGAATCCATTTTGAACCTCCTCAACCTGCGGAGGAAGAAGAGCCGCTGTCAAGCTTTCTTGGTGATGGTGGTGGTGTGAAGAGACCATGTCAGGTCCTCAGTGATGTGGACCCCAAGGAACCTGAAGCTTTTGACTCTCTCCACCGTAGTCCCATTGATGGCGATGGGGGCGTGTCCCTCTCCCTGCTGCTTCCTGTAGTCCACAATCAGCTCCTTTGTTTTGCTGATGTTGAGATGGAGGTTGTTCTCCTGGCACCAAGATGTCAGGTTTTCGACCTCCTCTCTGTATGCCGTCTCGTCATCGTCTGTGATCTGGCCGATGACGGTCGTGTCATCAGCAAACTTCACGATGGTGTTGGAGCTGTGTGTGGCCACGCAGTCGTGGGTGAACAGGGAGTAGAGGAGAGGGCTGAGCACGCAGCCTTGAGGGGCACCGGTGTTGAGAATCAGGGTGGAGGATGTGATATTTCCCACCCGCACTGCCTGGAGTCTGCCCGTCAGGAAGTTCAGGATCCAGTCGCAGAGGGCGCTGTTGAGTCCGAGGTCTCTGAGCTTGATGGCCAGCTTGGAGGGCACAATGGTGTTGAATGCTGAACTGTAGTCAATGAACAGCATTCTCACATATGTGTTCCTCTTCTTCGGGTCCAGGTGTGAGAGGGCAGTGTGGAGGGTGAGGGCTATGGCGTCGTCTGTGGACCTGTTTGCTCTGTAGGCAAACTGCAGGGGGTCCAGAGATTCAGGGAGGGAGGAGGTGATGAATAATTTGACTAACCGCTCAAAGCACTTCATTATGATGGAGGTGAGTGCTACTGGGCGGTAGTCGTTGGGGCAGGTGATGATTGTCTTTTTGGGGACAGGAATGATGGTGGAGTGTTTAAGACATGTGGGGACTACAGACTGCAGCAGGGACCTGTTGAAGATGTCTGTGAACACCTCTGCCAGCTGAACTGCACACACCCTGAGAACACGGCCAGGGATGCCATCAGGTCCAGGAGCCTTGTGTGGGTTAACCCTTTTAAAGGATTTACACACATCTGCCCTATTTAAAACAAAAGGGCAGTGTAGCTCCTGGTCCCTCTGTACCTCCACAGCCTGGCTGCTCTCAAAGCGTGCAAAAAAACTGTTTAGCTCATCTGGGAGAGATGCGCACGCAGACACTCCCGCAGCACCCCCCGCTGCTCCTTTGTAGTCAGTCATTGTCCTTAGTCCCGCCCACATATTCCTAGTGTTACAGCCTTTGAAGTCAGATTCCACCTTCTCTTTGTACTGTCTCTTTGCATTTTTTATTGCTCTCCGGAGATCATACCTAGACTTCCTGTACTCCTCCAAATCTCCCGCTGTGTGCGCGAGAGTGCGCGCTTTCAGTTTGCCGCGCACCTCACCGTTTACCCAGGGCTTTTGATTTGGGAATGTCCGTACAGAAACCTTCGGTACCACGTCATCGATGCATTTCCCAATGTAGCAGATGACAGTGTCCGTGTGTGTGTTGATGTTATTGTCCTCAAACACACTCCAATCCGTAGATGCAAAGCAATCCTGCAGTGCTGAATCTGACTCCTCGCTCCATCGTTGTACTGTCCTTGTTATCGGTCTGTCCCTTTTAAGTTTCTGCTTGTAAGCAGGCAACAACAGTAGTGAGATATGGTCTGATTTGCCGAAGGGAGGGCGAGGGAGAGCCTTATATCCATTCCGGAAAGGGGAATAAATATGGTCCAGTATGTTTCCCCCGCGCGTCGGGAAGTTGATGTGTTGGTAATATTTTGGCAAAACCTTCTTCATGTTGGCGGTGTTGAAATCTCCGGCCACAACGAACGCCGCATCTGGCCGTGAAGTCTCGGTTTTATCAATAAACCCAAACAGCTGATCGAGTGCCGTGTTGTTGTCGGCGAGTGGCTGCGGCGGGATATACACTGCTGTTATCACAACAGATGTGAATTCCCTCGGCAGATGGAAGGCCCGACATGAGATCATGAGGTGCTCTAGCTGTGCGGAACAGTCCGATGAAATAATCTTCACATCTGAGCACCAGTTGTTGTTAGTCATTACACACACACCGCCTCCCTTACTTTTCCCCGAGGTAGCAGTCCGGTCCTGACGAAAAATAGAGAATCCGTCAGGGACAATAGCGGAGTCCGGGATAGCGGGGTTGAGCCAAGTCTCAGTGAGAATTAACACGTTACAGTTCTTAATGTCCCGTTGAAAAGCAATCCGGCTTCTGAGTTCATCTAGCTTATTTTCAATGGATTGAACATTAGCCAGAAGAATACTCGGAAGAGGGGGCCGATTCTCACGTTTCCTCAGTCTGACCAGCAACCCGGCCCGGCATCCCCGCTTTGTCTTCTTCTTGCGTCTCTCAGGTAGAACAGCAACAGGTAGCCATGGTGAATCTCCATTGTCTGTCGGAGGGTTAATATTGTCCACGAAGTTTCGCAATTGGAAAAGTTCCTCTCTGCTATATTGTATGGCAGAGTAGGTGCGGTCGGCTAGCATGTTGCGAACCATGTTAAAAGTAAAACGGCAAAAGTAAAAGAAATATGTACAAAATACGAAAATGGGCAAAGTTGGAGAGGAGCACAAATACGATGCGGCCATCTTCACCGGCGCATGTGTGTGTGTGATGAGGAGGTGTCGGCGTTCTGGCGATTTACTCAGAAGGCTTCAGTAGAAGCTGCTGGGAGTCCCAGCAGCTTCTACTAAAGCCAGTCCCCAACTCCGGGGACTTCCGACCGGGGACTTCAGGTGGCAGTATACACCGTGAAGTGGTTTGCTGCCTGCCAGTAAACCCAAAGCAGAAGAAGACGAAGTGACGTCAGAGGCTCATTTGCGTAATCTTCCCTCAGGGAACTTATTCCGGTGTGAACGCGATCTGTACTAAGTGCCCTGGGGTAATAAGTGCCGGGGCACTAAGTACGGCAAAGTACTTGGTGTGAACGCGGCTAATGGGGAGAGAAAGATTATCTTTCGATCTCGTTTGAATTGTGCCATGAATTACACATATGATGTTTGTCGATCTTAAAAAAATCGTTTCCATGTCAAAAAAGTCACAGTTTGTCGTAAAACTGTTGAAATAAGACTATGAAAAATACGCAACTAGAAAGACTACAAATCCCGGAGTCGCGTAAGTGATGTCATAACTGATGTCATAATTGTTTTCCTCCACTAAATATAAGAGATAGCTGAGATAAAATAACTTTAACAAGATGCCTGTGTGCTTATTACCAGGTTGTAATCATACCAGCAATGGGTCTTGCTCGTTCTTTCGCTTCCCGTCTGATGAATGGACCAGGAGTGGCTTGATCAAGTTAGCTACCTAGCTAGTAGCGAGCACGTTAGTTAGCATTACAGCCTTAGCCTTGTCATTTGTATTAGCCTTAACATAAAGTAACATTAAGTAACCCAAAATGTTAAACAGTAAGAGTAGTAGTCATATTTCGTGAACCCTTTGAAGAGTACTGTCACACCGGTGTGATCATTCTATAATACACCGTTTAAGCCCCGATGCCCCCCGGGGGAGAAATGCTAAAGCTACATTAGGATCGCCGATCTTTTGTACTTTATGCTATCTGCACAAATGGTTAACATTGAACATTAAAAAGATCAGGCAGTTCAGGCAGTTCAGGGAGAATCGAAGGAAGGCAGGCAGCTTTGCATGACATTCTTCTGGACGTGTTTCATTGTGGTGATAGTGAGGGTAGTCAATCCCTTGTTTGGCAAGACAGTAGTGACGGCCATCTTGGTGACGTGTGTTGTTGTGCGAGTAGAGATGGGCGAGTCCTGATTCATCCGGATCATTAACCCGGATCCTAGAAATGAGCTGGTCGTGACGAGTCTCCCCTCTCCATTAACCCGAGTCCTTTGAGTCCCACACTTGGTGTGACGTACAAATTAAAACTATAAATTGCGTCACTCGCTACTCTCTTTATAACATGTAAAATCACATTACAACGTACCCCAGTCCATCTACCCTTTAGCAAGTAGGATAGCTGCCAGAAGTGATCGTTTGGCTCAGGGGAGGGGACGCGGATCAGTGAAACTTCCTGCAGACTCGTGGGGACTCAGAGGAGCCGACGGCTCCTAACCGTAATAGCATAGCAGATCCAGAGATCCATACTCGTCATGTGCACGAGCATAGCCCCTCCTCCGGCTCCCGGCTCCCGCGGCTATATTATGCACGAGTCAACAGCAGACTCAGAGATTCGCAAATCCTGACTCACTGTGCAAAACATAGCAGACTCGTGCGGACTCAGAGCCGTAACCGTATAGCAGCAGATCCAGAGATCCAGCAGACTCGTCATCATGCACGATTCAACAGCAGACTCAGATTCGCTAAATCGCAAAATGACCCTTTTTTTTGTGATCAATATGTTTTATTAAAGCAAAAGACACCACTTTACACACATTTAACACATACAAACACCAGTATTGTAATGATTACGCAGTCCATGAGAAAATATGGGGGGAATATGATTAGATATAATTATATGTTTAATAATAATAATTGTATAATTAAGACATTTTATATGTTCTAACTGTTTTGCAATTTTCTATCATTTGTCATTGTTTGTTTCTTTTTGTGTGCTATGTTCAAAATAAACGTTTTGCCAAGTAAGATCCTTATTGGAAATGCAGCTATTACACGCAGGAGACTGTTTGCACAACATGACAATTTTGTTAGAAGTCTACACTGAAACTTCATTTAGAGCCGGAAACATAATGGACTTAATCAAAATAGCGGGATCCGTGAATCCAGGTCAATGATCGAGAGAGACCAGTAGCCTACGAGTTAGTCAGCGGAACTTCACAGACTCAGATTCTCAAATCCTGACTCACTGTGCAAAACACAGCAGACTCGTGCGGACTCAGAGCCGTAACCATATAGCAGCAGATCCAGAGATCCAGCAGACTCGTCGTCATGCACGAGTCAACAGCAGACTCAGATTCGCAAATCCTGACTCGCTGTGCAACACACAGCAGACTCGTGCGGACTCAGAGCCGTAACCATATAGCAGCAGATCCAGAGATCCAGCAGACTCGTCCTCATGCACGAGTCAACAGCAGAATCAGCTTTGCCAAATCGCAAAATAACCAGTGGCGTTTTCTCCCGGAGGCCAAGGGAAGCCAGGCTTCCCCTGTTTTTTTGGATTGTAGTTATAATTTAAATAAATAAATAAAAACACTTTGTTTTGTTTCGATAATTCTCCTTTGCTGTGTGTTGCTGCCGGCCCGTCTCTCCCCCACTCTCATTGAGTATTTTACAAAGAGTGAAACAAACAGCGCCCCTCTAGATGTTATGGTGAAACAGTAGATTGCATTCACTGTTGCGAGAGGAGGCCAGCCGAATCGGGCTTCCCTTGGTGAAAAAAATTGAGGGATTGACCAATCAGATGAGGCCCACGTGATGCCCCTGCCAACCTGTGATTGGTCAGGGCCATGCCAAGGGAAGCCAGCCGCCTCTGGCTTCCCTTCAGAGGCGGCTGGCGATTTGATTGGACACTGCCATCCAATCAAATCACATCAACATCAGTTTTACTACGTACTGTAGTAGCCTACTGTAACTGTCATCACCGCCGTTTGAAATGATCAAGCAAATGAAGCATTATTTATTCCATATAGGGCCTCACCTGAATAGATGAGATTGTTTATATTTTTTAATTACTTTTGGACTACGGACTGAGCTAATTACAGAGACGAGGACTGTTGCTGCACTTGCCGTGTGTTAGAAAGGGAAGGGAAGAGAAGGTGGACTATCGCATGCAAATGTTTCTGTACATAATTGTTTTTGAATTCATGTGTTTCATACACGCCTACTGATACTTTGATGTGAAAGTAAAACTTTAAAGGTCTCCTGATTTACTTTGTGAATGAATGCTTCTTTTTTTATTCATTACCGAATCTGCACTGCGCATTGAGCGGCTGGTATTGCATTTGGGGGGGGGGGTGTGTCTGCATAAATTAATAAGAAAATGCTTAAATTAATAAGACGAGAGAGTTTCGGCTGGAGAGTGCGTGCGGACCTGTCGGTTAGATAACAGGCGTGTGCAAGTCCTGCATCTGTGTGATACAAATGTGTGTAAAATGATACCGGGCGCTGTAATCACTCATCTGGTTACGTTATTGACCACCCCCAACTCAAAAAAATGGGCTTCCCCTAAATTTTTCCCCACGCCACGCTACTGAAAATAACCCTTTTTTTTGTGATCAACATTTTTTATTAAAGCAAAATACACTGTGTAGCGGAGGTTAATATAACGTCAGTTTAATATGCTCGTGAAATGCAACACGTTTTCGGTTTCACCGATAGGATTTCTACGGTCTTGGTGATGCTGACTCATATGACTCAAATGACTCGTATGATCCGGATCTCTTCAATGACTGACTCAGAAGACCCTGAGTCCGTAAAAGGATCCGGATTTGCCATATGTGCGAGACGTGCGAGACCAGAGATGTAGTTCATTGAGCGGTTTCACACAAAAAAAGTCTTACTTTAAAATGTTACTGCAAAATTATTTTTTAAATTGACAAACATCATATGCGTAATTCGTGGCACAATTCAAACGGGATCGAAAGATAACTTTTCTCTCGCCATTGACTTCAATACATAATCTTTCCGAAATAAGGTCCCATGGAGGTCCACCGGAAAGAGAGGGACTTCGCCTCTCTATTGGCTATCACTGAAGTAACATATATATTGACAGCTTCCCGGGCCAATCACAGCCCGCGTTGCCGCTGTACTGGGCGTGGATAAACGAGCCTTGCTTTTCTTGACTTTTCCGTCCATTTCATTTCATCGTCACTACCACCATCCTTTTTAACCGGGACAACATGGCTACTGCAGCGAGCCGTTACTACAGCGAAGACGGCAGGGCAACAAAACGACAGAAAACTGACGGAATGGCCACGGTGAGTTGTGTTGTGTGTGAGCTGTAGTGGAAATTAGTTTCCCTTGCTTATCGAACACACGCTGCCCAGTGTTCGTGGTTGAATTGCGCGTTTGGGAGAAAAAAAGATCATGATGCGTCGCAGGTCAATTTAAATATATGTCTTTGTGAAGGGGTATCGTGCATTCACCGTTGTATCATCTTTATTATGTATAGTATACGCTTGTGGCTCAGAAAGAAACATCCAGAAACACAAGTCGTGCTTAAAGCTTTGCTGTGTTTTCTGAGTTGGTGGTTCGAAGGGCCTTGCCTGGGAACGGCTTTGTTCTAGTACCGGTAACGATTAGCCATGTGCTAGCTGTGAGCTAGCAACACATTGTAATCATACAATGCAGCATTGGTGCAGCAGCTAGGTCATGTCGGGTAACATTGTAGTGTTCTAAAAAAAAAGCCTGCATGTTTTTTACCCACCCACTTTGTCTTTCCATTGTAGTAAGGCGTAAAAATTAAATAATATACGCAGATTAAGTCAACTGCCTCCTCCCCCAACTGCAACCTAAGGTAGCTTGTCGTTTTAAGGTAAATGCAACGATTAAGCTGTAGCATCCAGTAACAGTTTTGGATGTGTGCCCCTTTTCATAAGTGGAAGTATGTGGATCCTTAAAATTACTTGCGTCTTAACTAAAGGTTATAATACCCTACTGTAGAAAATTCTCCCCTCCAACTGAAATTGCAGCATTCATTACATGTTACTTGTTAGACGCTTTTATCCAAAGCGACTTACATACTCAACACTGTGGGCAATCCCCACAGGAGCAATTTGGGGTAAAGTGTCTTGCCCAGGGACACAACGACATGCTGACTGACCAAGGCTCTATCCACTGCACCACACGCCATTCAAAACCATAATCTTATAATCATCAAAATGTAGCAAAGTAAAGTATCATAAGTCAAATGAGTAATTTTGCCTTTAAATGATCGATGTCAGTGTACACTATTATAAATAATGTTTTTGAATAGTAATGCTGCATTCATTTGTATGTCGCATTTACTGATGTTTAGGTTGGGCTTGTTTTAACTTGTACTGCTCAGAAAATCCCTTTTAACCTTGAATTTATCAGAAAACATTTACATTCTAAATCAGACAATTTTGAGACGCATTGTTCTCACTGGGGAGAAAGGTAAAAATAAGGTTAACCTATAAATCCTTAAAAAAAAATGTAATTACTTTTATATGGCCATTGCTCCGCAACATTTCTAAAGATGATTTCATTCTATATTTGCGAGTAAGAATTGAATTGCCAACCACTGCTTCACAGTTATGCTGTGATTATAATAAATTAAAACTGCAAATAGGCCTTCAATTTAAATTGAAGGTAGAATACAGTTCAATACAACATTGTTACATAAGGCTCCCACACATGCCCAACACTTGATAAGACGTGTAAATATTCCCACGAAACACGTATGCTAATTTTCTGATTTCTTCCTAAGGGATACGAAGATCCACACAAGACCCTTCCGTCTGTGGTGGTGCATGTCCGGGGGCTTGTCGACGGTGTTACAGAGGCCGACCTTGTGGAGGCCTTGCAAGAATTTGGAGCAATCAGGTAGAGGAGGAGAACATTCTTCGTGTGTGGAATACATGTGCAAAGAAATGCATACTTCCCTTTTAGGTCGTTACCTGGATTTTTTTACAAAGCTGAAAGTCAGGCTCACGGTTGGTTTAGTTAGGTGGAAACCTCTACCCTTTCACCTGCAAGATATTAACTTTCAAGTGGTCTTGTGCAAATGGCTGCACATGTGGCCCAGTAGATCACACATTTCACATTGCATTGAAACAACTTTTTTATTTATTTTGATTTTAGCTATGTTGTGGTGATGCCCAAGAAGCGGCAGGCACTGGTCGAGTACGAAGACATGAATGGAGCATCCACATCTGTAACCTATGCTGCAGACAACCAGGTTTACATCGCCGGCCACCCAGCCTTCATCAACTACTCCACCAGCCAGAAGATATCCAGGCCGGGAGATGCCGATGACTCTAGAAGTGTTAACAATGTTCTTCTGCTCACCATCATGAACCCCATCTACCCCATCACCTCGGTAAATGCAAATCTTTGGACTTCTTCTTGTCTGTTTTGCTTGAATTGTCGAGCTTCATCAAGTTTGTGACATGTTTTACATTTGGGGAGAAAAGCCATGCCAGGGGTTATTGTTGTTCAAATGTCAGCACTCTTAAGCACATGTGTCCACGACACTGCTCACGATCACGGCTGCTAACTCCCTCCAACAGGTTAAAGGGAGACTCTGTTGTTTGTTTTGCTTATACACAGCTGGCAGTGATTTGTATATACATCATAAGTCTTGTTAGTCCTGGTTAACCCCAGCAGCAGCCCTGTACTGTTCTTGTACAGGGATCAGCTATTGTCATAAAAGTCTATATTGGCAACCTTTTTATTAAAAGCAAAGTCGGTGTATAATTTTTCTTTATGCCTCTGTTAAGTTTGGCTGTTGAACGGAGAACACATTTGTTTGTGGATCAGTTTTTTAACCTTTTACTTGTTAACAGGATGTCCTCTACACCATCTGCAACAACTGTGGGCCTGTCCAGAGAATCGTCATCTTCAGGAAGAACGGTGTCCAGGCCATGGTTGAATATCCTTTTGATTGGTGCTTTCTGACAGGGGCACAAACTGATTTTTGACCACCAGTTTGCCAAAAATGTACAGAAGAAATAAGCTGGCACGGCTGTATTTCCTGCTAGTTCTAACACAAATGAACAGAATACATGGCTTTATAACAGGAACTTGTCCAACGAATACCACCATTTCTACTGGTGAAATATATTTTAAACTTCTATAGTGTTGACAATCTTAGTAGTTATTTTATTCTTAGATGTTGTAGCTTTTAGTAATCTGTATTATAATTGTCATCAAAGCTGGTACTTGCTTGTCTTGTCCTTAACTCTTTCATTACATTCGACTCAGTGCAAAGTGCACAGCGGGCCAAAGCTTCACTCAACGGAGCTGATATTTACTCGGGCTGCTGCACGCTGAAGATCGAGTATGCCAAGGTACGCTGCAGAACACAAAGCATGGCCATTGTTCATTGACAAACAACGTAAACAACAGAGGGGTGTACTGCAGAGCACGCTGTGTGTCAAATTTCACTTGTTTTGCATCAATCTTGATACAGGGTACTTATATGTTATAGTTTGGATTCCTAAAGCTTTTTGTCTACTTTCCCATCATTCAAGGGTGGTTTTCACTATAAGTAATGTTTTTCTTTTGGAGGGAAACTATCATTTACATTTTTTTACTATGTTCAATCTGAATTTACTTTAAAATAAAAACATCTATATTGATTCTGACTTTTCTACATCCAACTCACAGGTTTATCATTGCTTTGAGAAAAAAGATTATTAATTTACCCCTTTTTAGAAGTGAAGATATGGTCATTTGTTCTGGGCATGTCATTTTCTAGCCTGAGACCTGGCTCGGGGCTTAACAGGTTAAGTAACTCACACTTAGTACATTTCTGCCTTCATTCCTCTCTTATTTGCAGCCACAGGTTGTCTCCTGCCTTAATGTTCTTACAAATGTTCGTATATAAAGTGAAAGTTGGCGGTGATCAATGGATTCCGTGCAGTATAAGAGTAAAATTAAGCAAGAAACATCCCCTTTTATGAGAACTTAGAGAGCTTGAGACGGAAAACCCAGCTAAACAGCAGTAATTGATGACCATCTTAGCTGTAGCTATTTTATATCTGAGGCTTTCAGGTTCTGTCGAGCCAGCTAAAGCAAAGAAAGCCAGACTGTTTTTTTTTTTACATAACTCTGCACAGTAATGCAGACCAACAATAACCCCATTACATTTTTGTAATGACGACTATAACTTCATTTTACAATGCGTTTACAATTCAGCTCATAGTTTCCAATCACTGCCTTATCATATAAAATTGTTTATTTCTTGACTACAAAATGGTTCTGTGTTGGATGGACCGCAGCAGTTTCTCCTTTCTATGCAGCCTGACTTGTAGAAGAGTATGATCATACTGTATGGATCACTATAGTTCATGTATGATTATGCTTGTATTCATACAAATTGTGTTTCCTCAGCCCACTCGACTGAATGTGTTCAAGAATGACCAAGACACCTGGGACTACACTAACCCCAACCTGGGAGGCCCAGGTAAAATCTAAAGCACTTGAACACACCACCAAACATCTGCTGAGCCACATGCTTTGTATCTGATGCCTAATGCTGCCACTGTTGGGAGTTTCAGCAACACCCTTCATTCATAATGCTACTACACAGATATAAATTGTGTCCAATATACTATTTACTTTGTAAAGAACCTGCTGGCATTATGACTGAAGTGTTGACTTGGGTCTTACTCTTAACGCTTTTCAAAACACACTGCTCAGGGTTCATGCAGTGAGACATTTTGAAGAAGGGTCCTAATATAATAAGTTGTATAACAGATAACAATCCAGACACATTCGTGTTGAAAATCCTGTCAAAACAGTGAGCATAAATCTTTTTAGCACCAGAAGAGACATGTGAGATGAAAACCCATAAATTCAAGTTGATTAAAAAAATGTCTGAGCTCTGTTGTGTGGCAGGATCAACAGGAACAAATTAGCTGACAAAGAAAAATTTTACATTTAAGTTTCTTGTCTGGAAATGGTATGCTGCTCTGTATAGCTTCAGGCTATCATTCTTGTTCTCATGGCATGTAGTCGTTCTGGTTTACATATGCTGGCTTTAGCCCTCAGCAAGTCTAGTTCTCATTTACTTGGAATTTGAATATAATAAATATGTCATGACAGCTGAGGTTAAGGTGACTGTAAGTTGAAACATCTGAGCTGTAAGTATTTCTACCTGGTCATAAAAACATTTTTAACCGCCTTCATAGAAACCACTGCCGGTAATAACACAGCATCAGTGTTAACTGCGGTGGATAAACAAACCTAGCCAGACATATCAAAAGCACACGATATTACTAAAGGGGAAGTTGAGTTTGAAATCAGCCAAAAACATCCATGGGTCAACTTAACTTCTTAGGCGTCTTTTTTTATTTTTTTATTAGAGTAAAACTCGTTGAAATGCCAATATAAAGGCTAAATGCGATTAAACCAGGATTTGTGAGTTTTCTGTAGTTTACACAATGACTAAGAAGCCTTTTGTAAGGTTGTGTGGACTGCTGAATTGTGAGCCGTTTATGACCTCTTAAAAATTCTTGTGTACATATTTGGGTCATGACACGTCCCTCTTGTCTGCAAAGCCTTCTTTAGCCAGCATTTGTTCCTGGCTTCCTAACCACACCTAAACATGTTGCATTAACTTATAATGAACTAAAACAAAAAACATTACAATTATTCCGCAGTTCAGGCAACATGTATTTAACAGCATTTTCCAGAAACAAATGTATTCGCCAACCAAAATGTTTGCGGGCCTTTCCACTCTCATCTAACCCTTACATTTCCTTCAGTGTTTTATACTTTTACAAACACCATACTGAAGTCTAACATGTATAGTCAGAGCTCCCCTCAGCCAGCCAACGTAGGTTTGATGTAAAGTGACTCTGACCAAATAGCGTTTGAGGTGGCCTCATTTTGTGGTGTGGTTTGTGTGATAAGGGAGAACAGTCCAACTTCCGTAACCAGGCTATCTGTGACGTCATGTAACACTTACCTCCTGATAAACCTGTGATCTCAGCAAGTCCAAAAAACATGCACAGGAGAGGGAGAGAGAGGCAGATACATGCTGACAACATCACCACTCTGCCAACACCACCAAGTATCCACTTCTTCAGTGAGGACACAGCCACTATCACACAGAGGGCCAAATGTCCCCCGAGATACAAGGGGACAAACTACAAGACACCACCCATTCAACATGCCGATGTAGGACTGATTTACCACTCATGCCTCATCTCCGTATTCCAGCACAAGAGCCATGAAGACAGCGCACACAGAGCGGGGCTTTTGGCACTGAGCTACACTCGGTTCCTTTCCCCCTTCTTACTTTGTACCCATTTTGAGACAAAGACACATAGAAGCAGGCCAGAGCTCGCATCTACAACTCCAGCACCCCACTGTCGACACCAAACGGAGACTGATACCAGAGAAGACACAGACAGACATCTCAGTACAACAACTGATGTAGACTGATACTCACCAGTCCACCAAGATCACATTTGTAAAAGCCTCAAGCCCCTTCCTGTACTGTTTTGGGCCGCGTTACCCGTCAAGCTTGTTGACATGAAAACAAAACACTCCAGCTACACACTCGCTGACGCCGAACCAACTGATCCAATAGATGGCTCACAGCTCCATTGGAGTCAACACAAGACAACTGATGAAGACACTGCTGACAACACCACCAAGCACACTCAGGCCCACTTTTGGTTTTATGTGTTTCCTCCCACATGGAATTCAGCTTTTCCCTCTCGCTCTTTTCCTCATCTCTTCATCTTTTCCTCTGATTTTCTTACTACATGCATCCCTGTTAAGCTATCCCCTTTTTTGAGTGCAATTTTTTCATTGATATTTTAAAGTCTTTAGAAGCTGTGTAACACCTTCCATGTGATGCAGGTTTGGCAATTTGCGGCTAAGAGGAGCCAGCTACCCAACTGAAATGTGCTCTATGGCAGCCTCAAGGCCTCCCAGTGGGCGCTAAGCGGACTATACCAAAAAGGGACAAAAAGGATGGAAACGGCCAACCAACCCACCAATGGGCCTTTCAACCTGATAGAACCAGGACTCGATCCTGAGGTGGAGAGTTGTTCCCCAAGAAAGGAAATTGATGAGTGTTGGATGAAATGAATTGAGTGGAGAGTGGTGGAGCTACTGCAGCAAATATCTTCCTCCCTACTGTTTGTAAGCATGCAGTAAGTAAATCAAGGCCCTCCTCAGGGAACATCACTGCACAGCACCACATGACCCCAAAGCCCAGCACCCAACATTGCCACACAAGACTGACATGACTCCATCTTTCTCCCTCATGCAGACTTAACCTTTGTCTTTGTGGAAGAGGGTGTGGGTCGGGGTTCTGTCGGAGCCTCAAACTATTGTCACTACTGTCCGTTTAAAAGTCTTGTCTCATCTATACCGGCTTCCTTGGACTTTCTTTGGGAATTAAATCATGTGTTTAATCAGGACAGAAGGTGTGAGCTGAATATTAATTCATGCAGGATGCGCTGTTTATCAAAAAGCAGGAATAGCTTTCCATCCACCAGCCACAGTGGCTGCTGGTGTCCAAAATCTGCATGCTTTTTTACATTTTAATTGCCAAATTGCTTTTAGAATCTGGGACATCCGCAGGTAATCAACCGGGCTCTTCCAAACTATCGGTATTTTATATCCTGAAATGCGTCCTGAGGGCAGCTGAGGCGGCTTTGTCTTTAGTGGTTTTACTGTGCCCTCCTTACATTTTAACTGGGGTGAATTCACATTTACCCACAAAATGTTACCTTTTTTGATTAACCCAGCTTCCATTCTGACTATGATTATTGTGTACCCGAACAGATGGTGATGCAGATGGCAATGGGAGTAATGCAGGTGTGTGTTTGTGTACGCGTACAAAATATGTTCTTTTAAATGTAATCATTTGTGGAACTTATCCATATCTTTGTTTGCAATCTCCCCCTGTTCCCCTTGGTATGCTCCATTGTGGATAAGGTGTCAACACCAGTGACATCTCGTACATCCCTACGCCTCCCTTTCCATTTAATACCGACAAAGATCAATCACTAAAATACTGTCGGCTGCTTTTTCAGCTGGGGTTTATACTTTTGCTGGTTGCAAGATGAATCAGCAATGCATGCATTCGTCTTAAGTACTTATTTGAGGGGGGTGCATGAGTGCAGGTTTAGGCATCTAGTTGGCTTGTCTGTTATCAATGTGCCTTTTTATTTTTCTGCCTTACTCTCTCTTTCTCTTCTCGTAGATGACGTTAATGCAAACCCCAACAAGCGGCAGAGACAGCCTGCGTTGCTGGGCGACCATCCTCCAGAGTACGGTAAGGCTCTCAGGTTACACATGTTTGAAATAAATCAGTGGGGCTCTTAGTGTCTCTTCTGTCTCTAGTAAAACGCTTCTCTAGAGTCGAACTTGCCTTGTTTGATTTGTAGATTTTCTGTTCTCATTTGCTTGCATCATTATTCAGGAGGTGGTTACCATGGCTACGACGAGAGCTACGGATCCCCGCCCTATGAGGGTCGCCGCATGGGTCCACCAATGAGAGGGCGTGGAGGGAGGCCCAACTACGGGCCAAACTACGGACCCCCTCCCCCTCCTCCTGGGGAGTACGGGGGCCACGCTGAGTCCCCGGTCGTAATGCTGTACGGACTGGAGCCCGTCAAGATGAACGCCGACCGGGTCTTCAACATCTTCTGTCTCTATGGCAACGTAGAGCGGGTCAGTGTCTGTTTTTTGTGAATGTGGAAGCTCCAACGTTTTTGATTTGATCTGGTACAAAATAACAACCCTATAATACAGTATGTACAGAAAGACAACTTGTGCTGGAGAAGCAAATCAATTTAATTTTTATTCCAGGTCCTGGGACAAGTTCCTTTTTTTTATAAGAATGGGTTTTAGTAAAAGACACTTGTCTTTCTTCCATTAATTGCTACTATACACATAGTAATGGTTTTATTTTCTCACTAAATGCCACGCATTAAAACGCAGGCTGAAGTCAGCAGTGGGACACACATTGGTAAAGATATTTAGAATAAAACAAGAGATTACCTACTGAAAGTGTCTAATTTTAAGACAAAAGTGAACTCTTTTTTTCACGTCACATGGCTATGTGGCATAACTGGAATATATTATACTTCCATAACCTCACACACCCTTGCCTTAAGACAGCCTCTCAAACCCTGCTAATCCTAGTTAACCCCTGAGTGTCACTATAAGGGAGTTACTCTGATGTGCATGTGGTTTAACATTATTCCAGTTTTTTTAAACATTGGCATCTCAATCATAAATATGATTGGATATTCACTTTGAACTATGCCACCATTGTTTGGTGGTAGCAGTACGTTGTAAGCAGTGATAATGTCTCTTGTCGGAACAGATCTGTTCTTTCCTCCTCTTCACTGAGTTAGTTTAGTGCGAAACAGATCACGCCCTGCTGACTCGGCAATCTGCTAAACAAGACGATAGGAGAATAAAACAAATGTTTTAATGTATAATTTGATGACCATTTGAAAAACATAACTTGTCCCTTTTTTAGGACAGAGCAGCAATGCACAGGAATGTGGCCTGCTTTTTGTCTAATGGGCAAATATGAGAATGCTGATTCTAGTGGGGGAAAAAAGTCAAAACAAGCCAGCCAGGGCTTTAGATTGTAAGCGAGGTATAATAAAATGCATGATTTTATGCTGTAAAGGCTGTATGATCAACATTTTTACTTTCTTAGTTTTTTTTCCATTGAGACAATTTTGTCCTCAGGGGACTGAGTGTCCGTATTTTGGCTTACATTCTTTTTACAGGTTGATACATTTCAAATCCAAAAATGACCCAGAGGTGAAGCGCACTGGTTCATCTTTTCTGTTTGTCTCTGCAGGTGAAGTTCATGAAGAGTAAGCCTGGCGCTGCCATGGTGGAGATGGGAGACTGCTATGCAGTGGACCGCTCCATCACTCACCTCAACAACAACTTCCTGTTTGGACAGAGGCTCAATGTGTGGTGAGTTCATCCTGTCAGTTCTAACCTATATTCTGGATACATATTTGTAGTCCAGAAGAAGAGAGCCCTGCCTCAAGAATATTTTAACCTCTGAAGCTTCATGCTATCGGGACACAAGTGCTAATGTAGGTGTTAGGCCAGACAAACGGCTTGAGGAAGATATAGTGTAGTGATGACTCACGAAGACAAAATGCAGCTTCTCCTGGTGTCTCTTGTATTTAAAATGTGACTTTTCCTTCCCTGTAGTGTGTCCAAGCAACAGGCCATCGTCCCCGGTCAGTGCTATGAGCTGGAGGACAGCTCGAGCAGCTTCAAAGACTTTCACGGCTCCAGGAACAACCGCTTCACCTCGCCGGAGCAGGCGGCCAAAAACCGCATCCAGCACCCGAGCAACGTGCTGCACTTCTTCAACGCTCAGCCAGACGTCACGCCGGAGATCTTCACTCAGGTCTGTAGAAGAGGCCTGGTTCATACCAGTTTTTAAATGTACATTGACTCTTGATTAAAGAACAGGCAACATTCTTCATCACTGCTGATTTGTATTTGGTTGAACTGGAATTTTAAAAGTATTTTTTCATGTACTATAAATAATGGTTTCAAGCTGAGACTGTCAGAATACAAGCATGTAATTCCCTAATAAGAGTTTATTCTTTGCAGATTTGTGAGGAGCTTGGTGTGAAGATTCCCGTCAACGTCAAAATGTTCACAGGAAAGAGTAAACTGCTTTGATTCTGCTCATGCTTTATTTTTGTTCACTTTTTAACTCGCTGACTATGTATACAAAACTCTGGAAGCCCTCAATAGACATGGGAAGAAAACTGTCTGAAACATTTTTCCAGCCAGGCTGGACGTAGACAAACATTGAATGTTGAGATGCACTGTTCTCTGCACATAGAAATGTTCCTGTCGTTAAAGTGACCTCTGACCCTCAGGTGGAGCAGCTCCCAGTGACCGCAGTGCTTCAGGGCTGCTAGAGTGGGAGTCCATCAATGATGCCATGGAGGCTCTGGCATTGATAAACCACTTCCAGATGAAAAATGCAGGTAAGGAAAAGCCCCTGAGAATGTAGGAGGTCTCAACCCTGACTGAGCAGGATTCAGTCAAAGAACTTAAATAAAATAAATCCCAGAAGTTGTTTCGGGTACCTTTTTTTTTTTTTTTTTTTATAAAAGTGACTGACAGTAACTTGGACGAGGGCAGCTTGATGTTGTCATGGAAACACCACTGATAGGTGTTAGTCTGAAGACCAAGTCCTCTCTCAGGTCATGTTTTTGTGTAATGTCTCTTGTTTCTTTTTTTCCAGCTGGTCCTTACCCGTACACCCTGAAACTGTGCTTCTCCACCGTTCAGCACGCCAACTAGGAACAGCTGGTATAATGAAGATTGGCCCTCCATTCCCATGTTCACATGTACTTAGACCATGACTGCTTGCAACACTCGTAGAGAAATTAGATTTTCAAATGCTGTGAAAAATGTTCACATTGTAATTGATCCTTAAAGTAAAACTCCTATTTGGTATATTAGACAGATCTAACAAATGCTAACGATCATTGAAAAGTTTTGATATTTATCCCCCACGTGTTGTAGAGTGTTGGTACCTGCGTGTCTTCAATAATATGTTGTCCTTTTTACTTTTTGTATTATGCTTATACAGTAACATAACATAAACACATTTGAAAGACTTGGTTTTATTTTCAGCTGGTTCAGTGGCAGTAGATAACAAAGTTTTGTTAGAGTTGTCTTTTGAAACTTTTATTATTCACTTTTTTGCTTTGTTTTGATTTTACCTATTCAGTTCTGCGTCTCTGTGTCTGATATGCAGATGGATAATTGTTTTGTTCTAAGAAAATAAAAAAACAATTTAAGTTGCGTTTATTCTGCCATCCTTTTTGAAAGTGTGTCTTCTGTCAAATGAAGTCTACATATCTGCAGTGACTGTTTATCTCGGGCCATAGCAATAAATGTAGATATATCAAGACCAAATAAGTCTTAAATGCATACTACATACTCATTATAAAAGCTATGCAGTGTATGCATATAGTGACAAATCATTAGAACCAGACTGTCACATAGACTCGTATGTGAAGTGTGAGATATTGAATCCAGATATGATGGTTTAACCACTGCAACTCTCCATATATTGCCATTTCGTCAGAATCAGGAATCCCTTAGTCCCACAGCGGGGAAATGAACATTGTTACAGCAAAGTGGTATGCAATAATACAGAATAAGCTAATACTATATAGAAGGAAAGCACACGAGTTATAGAATATAAAAAAGACAAGTTGGTAAGTACACATACAAGGCAAAACAAATGATGCGAATAGGGGTGTTAAGCAGCTACTCAACCCCACTATGTAAGGTAAGGCAGTC
The DNA here is from genome assembly GCF_902827165.1 of Trematomus bernacchii. NCBI lineage: Eukaryota > Metazoa > Chordata > Actinopteri > Perciformes > Nototheniidae > Trematomus > Trematomus bernacchii. Next base: position 564,163 of record NW_022987621.1, read on the forward strand.
TTGTTGTGTGAGGGTCTACCAGGGGCCGTGGTGGGTCTACAGCCTGACTGCTGCAGGAAGGAAGGAGTGCAGCAGCCTGTCACTGGAGGAGCTGCACAGTGAGGACAGGGTGTCCTGGAGGGGGTGGGACACATTGTCCAGCAGGGAGGACAGCTTGGCTGCCATTCTCCTGTCTCCTACCACATCCACAGTGTCCAGAGGACTCCTGTCTCCCACCACCTCCACAGTGAGGACTCCTCTCTCCCACCACTTCCACAGTGAGGACTCCTCTCTCCCACCACCTCCACAGTGAGGACTCCTGTCTCCCACCACTTCCACAGTGAGGACTCCTCTCTCCCACCACTTCCACAGTGAGGACTACTCTCTCCCACCACCTCCACAGTGAGGACTCCTGTCTCCCACCACTTCCACAGTGAGGACTACTGTCTCCCACCACCTCCACAGTGAGGACTACTGTCTCCCACCACCTCCACAGTGAGGACTCTTCTCTCCCACCACCTCCACAGTGAGGACTACTGTCTCCCACCACCTCCACAGTGAGGACTACTGTCTCCCACCACCTCCACAGTGAGGACTCCTGTCTCCCACCACCTCCACAGTGAGGACTACTGTCTCCCACCACCTCCACAGTGAGGACTCTTCTCTCCCACCACCTCCACAGTGAGGACTACTGTCTCCCACCACCTCCACAGTGAGGACTCCTGTCTCCCACCACCTCCACAGTGAGGACTCCTGTCTCCCACCACCTCCACAGTGAGGACTACTGTCTCCCACCACCTCCACAGTGAGGACTCTTCTCTCCCACCACCTCCACAGTGAGGACTACTGTCTCCCACCACCTCCACAGTGAGGACTACTGTCTCCCACCACCTCCACAGTGAGGACTCCTGTCTCCCACCACCTCCACAGTGAGGACTACTGTCTCCCACCACCTCCACAGTGAGGACTCTTCTCTCCCACCACCTCCACAGTGAGGACTACTGTCTCCCACCACCTCCACAGTGAGGACTCCTGTCTCCCACCACCTCCACAGTGAGGACTCCTGTCTCCCACCACCTCCACAGTGAGGACTCCTGTCTCCCACCACTTCCACAGTGAGGACTCCTCTCTCCCACCACTTCCACAGTGAGGACTCCTCTCTCCCACCACCTCCACAGTGAGGACTCCTCTCTCCCACCACCTCCACAGTGAGGACTCCTCTCTCCCACCACCTCCACAGTGAGGACTACTGTCTCCCACCACCTCCACAGTGTCCAGAGGACTCCTGTCTCCCACCACCTCCACAGTGTCCAGAGGACTCCTGTCTCCCACCACCTCCTCTCCTCCACAGTGTCCAGAGGACTCCTGTCTCCCACCACCTCCACAGTGAGGACTCCTGTCTCCCACCACCTCCACAGTGAGGACTCCTGTCTCCCACCACCTCCACAGTGAGCACTCCTGTCTCCCTGTCTCCCACCACCTCCACAGTGAGGACTCCTGTCTCCCTGTCTCCCATCACCTCCACAGTGAGCACTCCTGTCTCCCTGTCTCCCACCACCTCCACAGTGAGGACTCCTGTCTGCAACCACCTCCACAATGGATGTCAAGTAATGTAAAACCACCAGACTCTGGGACAGTTTCATCCCACAGGCCATAAGACTGTTAAAGACCTGGGGCCTCATTTATAAAGGGATATACGCTCAAAAAATGGCGTACGCCAGTTTCTACGCAATGTTTGCGATTTATAAAATACTAACTTGACGGGAAAATGTGCTGTCCTCCACGCAAACTCTAACCCATGCGTACGCACTAAGCACACAAACGGGAGAGACGAGAAACTGCGACACCGTTGGCAGAAGGAAGAATGGAGAGAAATATGTGGAAATAATACCATAAATAAAATGTTACCTCTCATTTATCAAATATGAAGAATTCATTTTCAAACATTGATTAAAGCCAATCTTTAAATGATTAAACAAACGCCTGTTTGAAACTCCTCAGTGCACACAAAAACATAACTTGGAGAAATAAATAAATACGGATATGCTATTTAAAACCACCTCGAATATGTTGTGTTAATGTTATGAAATGTTTTCTCATAAATGATGCGGTAAGCAGGGGGACAGAATTACGTCTAAACTGACGCCGTTTTGCATTTCTATAGGTTGTAGATACGAGCATGGTTTTATATACTATCACGTTTAATCGTGTTTTATGCCGTTTGCCAAGACTTGATAAGTAGCTCGTAAAACACAGGAGGTATGGAAACTAAGAACACCATATGTGGTCAATTGTACAGCTAATATAACACAATCCATTAGTTGTATTTCCTTTAACTGGTGGATTATGGATATATAGTTGCTGATCGACAGCTGGAACACAAACCACCAAATACAACAAAAATAATTCAGATCCAGTCGTCATGACTCCACTCCGGAGGGATTCCCCGATCATTTCTTACAGTTTCTCATCAAGGGGGGGTCTCCTGTCCCCGGGACAAACACACTGCCTAAGGAAGGTTATGTGTATTTTTTTTGTCATTAACTTTTTTCGGACCACTTATTTATTTATTTTGGTGACGATCCGACCTCCATGCTGCTACTCTGGTTCAAACTGCATCCACCAAACAATATGATTTATCTCGACCTCCCCACAATAACCTAAATCTGACACGGTGTGAGATGTCTTTTTTAGCTGTTCTATCGTCATTTCCTGCGATCTTCTTCATGCAGTCAGTCAGAATGAATGAATGAATGGGCGTTTCTTTGACTATGTATAGGCAAATATGGGCGTTACGAGTCGATTGTGATTTATAAAGGGAAACAGGCGTAGGGAGTGCCGTACGCACTTCCCTCGCCGGTACGCAATGTTTTGTGAATCGGAAAATGACGGAAAATGTATGTACCTATTTTTGTGCTTTGTACTACGTAAGCAACCTTCCTACGTCAATCCTACGCAAGGCGTTATGAATGAGGCCCCTGAACTTTGAAACAACATCCATAACATTCATTTGGCTGCAACTTACAAATTATTTATCTAATATATCATATTCCAATCACTTGTAGACTCTTATTGCACTATTTCACTATTTTATTGACTTGCACTATTTTTTCTGCTTTATTGTGTTGCACTGTTGGAGGAGCCTGTGACCTAAGATTTTCATCGTCATAACTACACTGCAGCTATGTACGTATGACCATTAAAAGCCTTGAACCTTGAAATATTATGTACAGTTATCTTTCATAAAATATCATATATTTTCTTAGGTAAAAGAATTGTAAAATAAGACGTACATGAATCAGATTAGCAAAAGCCTGTTGAGTTGTGAGGCATGTGTAAAGTTGTCCACAGTAAACGTGTTCACTGCAAACACAAATCAATGGTTCCTATCAAAATCCATAGTGAATGCTTGGTCCAAATCACTGTTCAAATAATCATTTTTAACAAAATGATTAGTATGTCTTTTATTTTATCATCACACTTGATAAAAAATGACCCATGTGTGTAAACCTGATGTAATACAAAAACTATTTTATTTTAAATTTAAAAAAACATGATATTTAATGAATACTTTGAATATTAATAACTAAATAAATCGATTTGAAAACATATAGAAAAAACAACACTCAGCCATGCCTGGAATAAATAATACGGGTCAGTGATACAAAAAAGATTTTTTATTGAAAAAGTAAGAAAGGGACCAGACTGTGATCAAAAACAAGTTATTTCAGGAATACCTGGAATTCTGAATGATGAATGTTATTTGTTGCAAAGATATTTACAATTAAAACTAATTTGGGTAACTTTCAACCCATGTAGTGTTATTTAAGGTATAAACTATTCATAACTGTGGATAGTAGTGAATCTATATCTGTAGGCTACAAAGTGGTCCTTTCTACATTATAGTCAATTATGTTAACCTTGTCCAGCATGTACAATAAAGGTTCTTCTTCTTCTTCAGTAATTAAACAAGTGTAACCTTTGTTCATATTTGCTGTCTATTTGTAAGTCTATTTCTGTGTTCTACTGAGAGTCTGGGAATAACATACTGACTCCTTGGCCCTTTCTCATGTCTTCAAATGTTCCTCCTCGACTCCCCTCCTCGACTCCTATCCTCGAGACTATACCCCTTTCACACCAACGGTGTTTCAGGGCCGGTTCGGTGCTGGTGCTTGAAAAGCACCGGGTTTTCCTGTTCACACCGCAGCGGAGCAGCGTCATAGCTCCGGAATCCGGTTCGTTTCGAGCACCAAAAAGTTGTCCGTCTAGAAGCAAGAACCGCATACGTCACGCTTACGTCGGAGGGGGGCGAGATTAACCTGAGCTAACACTTAAGGCGAGTACGGCAAAATACAAGTTGTAACAAGCAGTAGTGCTGAGCAAAGTGACTAGAACGCAACCACACACTTGTTAAAAAAAACACACTTTATAAAGTCAGGCAACACTAACCAGGCTTCGTGTGATTCTGTTTACTTTGACCATCCGTTCGCTGTTATTGATCATTGTGGAGAGCAGGCAGACGTTTTGTTTGTTATTATAGCAGCTATCGGATGGAATCAATACATGGGCTGCACAGGTTGTCATGTCCGACTATCACAAGTAGAATCATAATGAAAAATACGTCGGTAAAAAGTGCCTGTAGAAAACTGCTTAGCAAGTAGTCAGTTTAGCTTCGGTTGCTATGCTAACATCACCCATGTTATACCAGAGAAACTTTCATAACAGCGTTGTGATGCCAAACAGCGTCAATTCAGACTGACACCAAACAGCGTCAATTCAGACTGACACACATTCACTTAAGGGGAACTGGGGATATGTATCAGCTGCTTGTGTGACAGTCAGACAATGAATACTTTAGAGCCGTGTGAGCTAACCCGGAGCTAACGGGAGAATACACTCCCGTTGAAGAGCAGCCGGCCAGCACTGCAGCGGTCGGTAAATGCCGCTGAAACACATTAATAAACAATGAACCACGGCACTCTGGAGAAAAGTATAAGGTTGGAGAAGTCGTTATTTAATTTAATCTGGCTTCGTATGATTAAAAGCAACGCAGTCCCCGGCCCGTTGTTGTGAGGTGAGCTCCGGCGTTGGGGAGAAACTCAGCGACGTAAACTGTGACGTCATGACGCAGCAGCGGCAGCACCAGTCGGGCTCTGAGCGGTGTGAAAAGAGCCGGCGCTAAACCGAAGAACCGGTTCTGAACCAGAAAAGCTCTAGCACGGAGCTTGAACCGGAGTTGCGTTGGTGTGAAAGGGGCATTAGTCCCGCCCACAGGAGATGCGAGCGGAGGAGCCGAGGAGGGGAACCGAGGAGAGAGGAGGGGAAGCAGCAGGCGGTTAGAGAAATGAGAACTCATCTCCTCTGAGCGGTCATTTTAAAGAGACGTCCATTAATGATGACAGGAGGCACAGCCCTCTGTCTGATGGACAGATGTGTTCATGACGACTTATATATTTACTTTTAATTCATTCACAGTGCGGTATAATGAGACAATAACAGGCTACAGATGCGGACATACACACAGACACACAGACACACACACACACACACACACACACACACACACACACACACACACACACACACACACACACACACACACACACACACACACACACACACACACACATATATGTATATATTTATATAAATATATACAATTTCAGAATCAAACAGAGCACTCTCATAATAACGTAAAACTATCTGGAGACTGGATATATCCCCCCCCCCTCTCTGGTCGCTACAATGAGGGAAATAAATGACGGACCAAAAGTTTTATTTACAAGTATTACAAGTAAGCAGAGGTTACCAAACCAACTGAGACCTGTCTGTCCGCTGCATCTACGCACACACTGTACCACACACACCTACACCACACACACGCACCTACAGCTCCTAAAGCATATCATCAGGCTACAGCCGTTGTGTATTTTATTATGTGAAGCACTAAATGGTTTTAGAAAAATATCGACTTTGTTTGTAGATATCTACTAAACTAAAGCAAATAAAGAGAGTAGGCCTGTTATACTGAGTGATATGATATATATTATACACACTGCTCTGCTTTCTGCACGGACCTCACAGCTGTTCTCACTGTAAACATCGCGTCGCGATGAAAGCAGTTAATAAAATAATATCCAGGGGATGCATGCAGAGCTGTCATTGGCTGAGATAAGTCCGGCCGTGCGTCTCGACTCTTTGAAACATCACTGTTGCCGGAAATGCATCCACGAAGGAGCCGTGGAGGACTGTGGAGGACCCATCAGTGTATCCTCGGTTATAGCTCCTCCAGAGAGCCTCCTCGACGCTCGATGCTCGGTCCTCGATGTGCATTTCGAGAAATGAGATGTCCTTCAACATGGCGCGCTAAAATTCATTTCCGGGTCACTACCGGAGGACCGAGGAGTCGAGGAGTCGAGGATGGGACATTTGATGACATGAGAAAGGGCCCTTGCCTGTGGCATGTACTTAGTAACCTCCTGCACTCACTGCCGTCTCTCCCAGATCCATCCTTACAGCTCCTAAAAGAAAATAAGAACTGTCAGTAACAAATAACATTTAATAGTGTTAAAGATCATACTCAAATATATGCAATAATTGCATTTTTAAATCACATATTGACAGAAAAGGATCTCTGAAGATTAAGAATGATGTATATAAAAACGTGCAAGTGGAGTTCCTGCTAAAGCTGTCAGTAAGAAGAAGCTGAAACGCACTATTGAGCACATGACTGTTTCTTTGTTTGTTGGTTTCTTTCTTTCTTTCTTATGCCATAATTCTTAACGTTTACATACAGTAGTCTGCGGTCTTGAAAGTAGGGTTGCGGTCGAATACTCCAAAAAAACAGCTCCTAAGTTCTAACCCTATCGTCTATCCCTTGACCTCTGAGTGAAACGTCATGGGGTTAAGGGATAGTGGATAGGAGAATTCAAAAGGATTTAGGAGAAGAGACTGCGGCACTTTAGAGAATCGACTGCACTTTCACTATCCGACGTGTTTATGATGCGCCAGCAGAGGTCATAAATGTGCGCCTGCTGCTGTGGGGAAACTATGGAAACTACAGTTTTCTATACAGCGGACTACAACATGGATGTTTAATAAGAACGAGGGACTACTGTAAACTCATCTAGAGACTCTGCACCGTGCTCTGATGCTGTTGTTTTATGCTTTATGAACGGGGACAACAGAGAAACATATTCTTCATGACCAAAGTTGGAATTGAAATAAAAAAGGAAAGTGAAACTGATGCTCGTCACCCTCTCCCTCCGGTCCACATTAATACAAATGATCCCAATACGTATGATTGTATGAAAAGATCTTAAAATCAATACAAATGTATTTATTATAAACGTTAGTCCTTAACATCTATCACTGTGTATATCACCATTCAAACATCTTTTAAAAGTTGAACAAACCCCACACAGCTCAGTAAAGACTGTGAAATGTTGACTTTATTTGATCATTTCAGTAAAAACTAACGTTCATATTTCTCTTTTTGATTATAATACTGATGAACGTTCAAAACAAAGCACTTTGGCAACTTACCACATACGTTTTAAAATGCTTAATAAGCACCGTAACTTTCATGATATCATTTCTCGTTCATAATCGGTTGTTTCCGTGAACGGCCGACTGTTGTGTGACGGCAAATGCTGCGGCCGCAAGGCATTGTGGGGCAGCATTTTCTCCTCTCCTTTCGGTTAGGGAGGTCCAGTGGTTCCTAGGCTAAAGGAGGTTATAAAGGAAGTTTGAAACCTCCTTTCCTTTTAATTTAGAGAATTCGAACGGCACTTATCATGGCTGCCACTGAGGGACTTCCGGGTCATTTCACTCCGTTAGGAAGGTTCCTAAGCTAAATGGACTATTCGAATGCAACCCAGGTAGTTGCGATCTGCCAATAATCCCAAAGAAGAAGAAGAGATTGAGCGTCTTCGGCCACCGTATCTGTCTGTAGAAAGCGGAGTATCTCTGGCTAAACTAAGCTATGGTACACTCAAAGAAACTGTTGTATCTTGTGATCAATAATTGTATGTCCACAACATAAGAGTAGATTTAACTGGGTTTACTTTGGTAACATGCTTCCGGGACTTCCTCGTGGGAACATGTACAACAGGCTCTTTTAATACCAAGAGTGAGTTTGCCCCCTGCTGGACAAACACAATAACATGTAATAATAACACAAGGTAAGATACCACATTTCCCCCCCTTTAAGCTAACAATACTTCCCGAAGGTGGGAGTATAACATACTCCCGTTACACAACATTTCGAGGTACTGGCATGAACCATTTCACTTTCAAAGATTAACATTCTAAACCTTTCCTTAAAGTGAGATCAGAGAACTATGCTGCTCTATTAATGGAACATCTCTTGATCTATTTAACAAAGTCTTTCAGGTATACAGGTGGCTGTCTCTCGCGCTCTGATCGTCTCACCACGGGTGTAGCAGGCAAGTCCGGCGGGCCCGGAGTACACAGAACCACTGGCTCACTTGCAGGAGGTCCTTCTTGCTCGATTGTCACTGGAACCACAGTGTCTCTGTTGGAGTCCAGCACCGGCTCTAAGGGCACGGTGTCTGTTAATCTGGCTCTTACTTGATCCACATGCCGCTTCACGACTTGACCACTTCCAATGATCACTGTATATGACACTGGACCTGATGAGCTCTCGATGACCGCAGCGATCCATTTAGGTCCATAAGAGTAGTTTCTGATGAACACTTTATCCCCAGGTGAGAAACTTCTCAGTTTCCTGTTTGTGTCATGGGACTGTTTCTGTTTTAGTTGTTTTTGCTGCACTCTTGTTTTCACATCTGGCAGGAGCAGGTCTAATGCAGATCTGAGTCTCCTTGACATCATCAACTCTGCAGGCGACAGGCCTGTGGTCGCGTGAGGTGTGATGCGGTAACTGAACAGAAACCTTGACAGTCTAGTTTGCAATGTTTCACCTTTCATCTTTTTCATCCCCCCTTTGAAGGTCTGGACCGCCCTCTCTGCCAGCCCATTAGAAGACGGGTGAAACGGTGCTGACCTCACATGGCGGATGCCATTTTGTTTCATGAAAGTCTCAAATTCAGCACTTGTAAAACAGGTTCCGTTGTCTGACACCAACATTTTTGGCAGTCCAAAAACACTGAAACTCTGACGCAGCTTTTCAATGGTCACCTGTGATGTAGCTGACTTCACTGGATAAATATCCATCCATTTTGAGTGAGCATCCACTATCAGTAGAAACATCTCTCCCAGGAAAGGGCCTGCATAGTCCACATGAATTCTCGTCCAGGGAGACTCCGGCCACTCCCAGGGATGCAATGGTGCTGATGGTGGTGACTTGTGGTGCTTTTGGCACTCCTCACAAGACTGCACTTCCTTTTCTACATCCTGGTCCATCCCCGGCCACCATACATAAGATCTAGCCAGACCTTTCATCTTTGACATGCCGGAATGTGTTTGGTGCAGTACTTTCAATATCTTTTCCCTGCCTTTGTTTGGTACGATGACTCTGGCTCCCCAGAGCACGCAGCCATCCCTCACACTCAGTTCCTCTCTCCTCTGATGATACGGCTTGAGAGGAGTCTCAGTCACTGAAGGCCATCCCGACAGGACATAACCATGAACTTGAGACAATATTACATCCTTAGCTGTCCAGTGTTTTATTTTGGCTGTGTCCACGAGTGTGTCATCCAGAAGATCAATCATGAGCACTTGTTCTGCGGTCTCACTCTCTCGCACATCTTCCGACAGCGGCAGTCTGCTTAATGCGTCCGCATTAGCGTTGTTCTTTCCTGGTTTGTACACAATGTGATACTCATAGGCACTCAGGTGCACTGCCCATCTCTGAACTCTCGGGGAACCCATCTGTGGAATGGGTTTCTTTTTGTTGAAGAGAGAGATCAGTGGCTTGTGATCTGTATAGATGGTGAAAGTTCGACCATACAAGTACTTGTGGAATTTCTTGATTCCAAATATAACTGCTAAGCCTTCTTTGTCTAGCTGTGAGTAATTCTTTTCAGCAGGCGCTAGAGTACGCGACATGAACCCCAAAGGACGTTCAGTTCCATCGTCCATTACGTGTGATAAAACAGCGCCCACCCCGTAAGGTGACGCATCACATGACATAATTAACTCTCGGTCAGCAGAGTAATGCACCAACACTTCTGCTGAGTTTAACAGGGCCTTTGATTTTTTAAAAGCCTCTTCCTGTTTCTTTTGCCATGTCCATCGCACATCTTGTCGCAGGAGCTCATGTCGTGGTGCCAATAGTGTAGCTAAGTTTGGCAGAAATTTGTTATAGTAATTTAGCAAACCTAAGTACGACTTGAGTTCAGTAACATTTGTGGGGTTGGGAGCCTCCATGATGGCTTTGACTTTCTTTTCCACAGGGTGAAGTCCCTGTGCGTCCACTCGATGTCCCAGATATTCCACTTCCTCTTCCAGGAAAGTGCACTTGCTCCTTCTCAGACGCAATCCTGCCTCCTCCAGCTTTGCCAACACTGTCTCGAGGTTCTGCAGATGGTCTTCCTCATCCACACCGCTCACCAGGATGTCATCTAAATACACTGCCACAAAAGGAATGCCTCGCAGGAGACCTTCCATTGTCCTCTGAAATGTCTGTTCATTCATTATTGTGAGACTACAGCCAGTGTCTATCTCAAAGTTAACAAACTTACTATCCAGCTTCACTTCAACCATGTATGGGTCTACTCGTCTCAGGTGCACTTCACTCATGCGTCCCAATCTGAACCTCATCTTATTCAGTTAGAATGTATCTTCTTCTGAGCTATCACTTTGGCTCCGTTGCTCTTGTACTTTATGAGAACGGTGATATGTGGTTTGCCTCCTTTCTCTCTTTGGGTCTGCATTTTTGTTGCTGTTTCCCTTCTGTGTAGATCTACTACGACAAGCTCTGGCAATGTGTCCTATTTTACCACATGCATGACATTTCTCTTGTTTAAACCTACAGTCTGCTGCTTCATGCTTGGTTCCCTTGCATCTGTAACACTCTTTGGTAGGTTCTCTGTGTGCATAAGCCTCCTGTGGCTTTTTATCCATTTTGAAGCATTTAGCTGTGGCCCCTTGGCTTTGTATCTCCTGTGCATTTTTATTTGCAGTCTCTGACGCCACAGCAATTGACAATGCTTTTTCAAATGTTAAATCCGCTTCTGATAAGAGTCGTCTCTGAATCCGATCTTCATTTATTCCACAGACGATCCTGTCTCTCAACCTCTGCTGCAAAGTGTTACCATAGTTGCAATCCTGCGCTAACCGACGCAACTCAGCCACGTATTCCATTACTGACTCATTTGGCTCACGGTTGCGGGAGTCAAACTTGTACCTTTGCACAATTTCACTAGGCTTTGGGTCAAAGTGATTTTTTAGCAGCTCCACAAGTTGTGTGTAAGTCTTATCCTTGGGCTTATCCGGACTGAGGAGGTTTTTCATAAGGCTGTATGTTGATGATCCCACAACACTTATTAATATGGCTCTTTGTCTGTCTCCATTTTCAATTTCATTAGCCTCAAAAAACTGTTCCAATACTTCACAGTATTCTTCCCACTTCTGATTTTTTGCATCAAAAGGTGCCAGCGTGCCAATCATTGCCATTGTGTGTCAATGAATCCTCTCCTCCACCCGCAGACTATGCTAATAATTTGAGCTAGCTGCCGCTAACGACCCAAACCTGCATGTAAGGTGCTAACCAGTCCGTTCGGCATGTCCTCTTTGATCCCGTATTGATTCTTGTCTTAATCCTCTTCTTAATCCTCGTCGCCAATAATATGTTGTATCTTGTGATCAATAATTGTATGTCCACAACATAAGAGTAGATTTAACTGGGTTTACTTTGGTAACATGCTTCCGGGACTTCCTCGTGGGAACATGTACAACAGGCTCTTTTAATACCATGAGTGAGTTTGCCCCCTGCTGGACAAACGCAATAACATGTAATAATAACACAAGGTAAGATACCACAGAAACATTATCAGTTCTCATTCAGTTTGAGAGAACCTTACCTAAGGCAGTACAAATGGGATATTTGAACTTCATGGTTAGGGAGTACATCCCCAAACCTCTCAGGTGCTACGCATGTCAACGAATGGGGCACACAGCGCAGCAGTGTAAAGGACAGCTAAAGTGTGCGAGATGCGGAGGACAACATGAGTATGGAAAATGTGAAAAGGATGCAAAGGTTAAATGTTGTAACTGCGGAGGAGATCACAGTGCTGCGTTTGGAGGTTGTGAAGTGCAGAGAGAGGTGCAGAGAGTTAAGATTACAAACAAAGTTTCATACGCAGAAGCAATAAAGAAAGTAAGGGGAACAGTAACAATCAATAAGACCCCTAGTGGAATGGAGCAGAGCATTACAATACAACATGTCAGGAACACACCAAAAAGTAATCTTCAAATCCAACCCCACAGCGCCACCAAGAGTAAAGAGGATGATGATGTTTTAGGAGTGAAAAAGGTGAATTTTGTGGTATTTATATGCCATACTGTAAATGTTGCATTACAGTTAAAAAAGAAAAGTGATAGAATCAAAGCCATTGTGGAGGCAGCTGGAAAATTCCTTGACATGAAAGATATGAAAGCAGATCAGATACATGCAATGCTAACTATAAATGGAGCTGGGGAAAATGAAAATCAGGATGAGGGTTAGATCCTTAATCATGGTGCTGCACATACTACAGTGGAACGCAAGAAGCCTCATAGCTAATGGTCAAGAATTCAAGAAATATATATATGATCTAGAGGTAGTCCCTGAGGTAATATGTGTGCAAGAAACCTGGTTTACGACCTCAATTAGACTTTGTCATTCCAGGATTTAGCTGTATAAGGCAAGATAGAGATAATAATCAAAATGGTGGAGGGTGTGCCACGTTTCTCAAAGATGGTGTGGCATAGGGAGGTGCAATCTCCTGATGATATAGAGTGTATTATAGTGGAAATCTGCAACCCTAGGAAACAAGATAACATTAGGATAATCAATTTATACAACCCATGTAAAAATCTAACCACTGATATATTTAAAGAAATAGCAGGCAATAAACATAGGAAGGAAGTTTGGTGTGGTGATTTCAATGCACACAGCAGTCTATGGGGCAGCAACCATACAGACAGTAACGAAAATATAGTGGAAGAAATGCTGGAGGAAAGAACACTAGTATGCCTTAATGATGGACATGGCACAAGAGTAGATGTACACAGGGGGAAAGTCTCATGCCTGGATCTGACATTAGTGTCAAACTGTTTGGTTCATACATGCGAATGGTTTGTTTTGAATAACTCCACAGTAGGAAGTGACCATTATCCAGTGCTTACTAAAATGAATAATAATGTATATATGCAGGAAGGAGGTGTAATAACCAGGTGGTGCTTTGCTAAAGCTGATTGGGGAAATGTAGGATATGGTGTGAGGAGTCGGTACACCTGCTAACATCAGAGGGAAGCATAGAGGTCATTACAAGCCAAATAACGCAACATATACTAAATGCAGCAGAGAACAGTATACCCAAAACAACAACCAAGGGTAGGAAGAAAGTGGTGCCATGGTGGAATGAGGAATGCAGCAGGGCTATTAAAGAGCGAAACAATGCATTTAGAGAATTAAAGAAAAACATGACACAAAATAATGTTATCGAGTTTCAAAGGAAAATGGCAGCTGCTCGAAGGACAATCAAATACACAAAAAAAAGAACATGGAGAGAATTTTGTTCTACCATTGGCAGAGGAGTACAATTAGGTGATGTCTGGTCCATGTTTAAGCGGATGAGTGGGAAAAGGAAATCCATTAAAATTCCAGCTTTGGTTGATGGGGAGAGGCTGGCAGTGACAGATAAAGAGAAGGCAGATATGTTAGGAAGGACACTTGCAGCAGTACATAGCGGGGAGCATCTCAGTGATATTCATAGGCAGCAAAAACAGCAGTTACTAGCAGAGAATGAAAACGTGAAGGAGAAGAGACAGGATAATAGGTCAGCTCTTGATGTGGAATTTACAATGTCAGAACTCAAAATAGCCTTACAAGGTACAGGATATACAGCCCCAGGACAAGACCAGCTATGTTATGCTATGTTTAGACAGTTACCTATGGAAACTATGACAATGGTGCTGAGTCTTTTCAATACAATCTGGAGAGAAGGAGATATGCCAAGTTTGTGGAAAACAGCAGCACTGCTACCATTCAATAAGCCAGGGAAAGATACAGCTAACCCTAGTAACTACAGATCAATAGCTCTTACATCACACCTATGTAAATGGATGGGAAAGATCATTGTCCGTAGGCTCTCACATGTACTGGAGCAGAAAGGGCTGCTGAGTAGTTTTCAGAGCGGATTTCGTAAAGGGCGGTCCACAATAGATGCTTTAGTAAGAGTGAGTAATGATGTGGAAAAAACATTGAAAATGAAAGAGATAATGGCAATAGTGTACTTTGACATTGAAAAGGCGTATGACTGTATGTGGAGGGATGGGTTACTGATCAAATTGAGTATAATGGGTATTGGAGGGAGAATGTACAATTGGGTAAGGGCCTTTTTAACAGACAGGACATTTAGAGTAAAGGTTGGAGCAGATATTTCCAATTATTTTGAAATAGAAAATGGTATCCCCCAAGGGAGTGCAGTCAGTCCAATATTATTTAACATCATAATTAATGATATATTGACATGCTTAGACACATGCATCCAATCGGCTCTATACGCAGATGATGGGGCTATTTGGATGAGGGGAAGACATGCCCCATACGTAATGGAGAATATAGGTAGAGCGATTAAAAAAGTGGAGAGGTGGTCATATAACTGGGGATTCAAAATGTCAGAAAGCAAGTCATGCTACATGGTATTCACAAACAAACGCAAGATTGATGGCCAACAGCTAACACTATATGATCATCCAATGACAAAGGTGAATGAGTTCAAATACCTAGGACTGTGGTTTGATAGCAAATATACATGGAAAATGCATATTAATCAAGTGGAAACAAAATGCAAAAAAGTATTAAATGTATTGTGAGCTGTAGCTGGATGCAACTGGGGTGCAGACAAACAAGCATTAATAGACATTTACAGATCAATTATGAGGTCCACAATAGACTATGGTTGTATAGTGTATGGAGCAGCAGCAAAAACATTGCTTTTAAAAATGGATAGAATACAATATAAAGCATTGCGGTTGTGTATTGGAGCGATAAAGTCATCCCCTATCAATGCAGTTCTGATAGAAGCAGGAGAGACACCTCTGGAGATCAGAAGAGAGAAACTTGCTCTGTCATACTGGGTCAGGCTACAAGGAAGTGGAGAGGAAAATATTACAAACAGAATATTACAGGATTGCAGGGAATATGCAAAGTTCCAGGGACGTGGGTTTGGCTGGACGAGTAAGGAGAGAACGAGGGCATATGGAGTGGAGAATGTCACGTTTGCCAAAGCAACCCCATTTAGCAGTGTTCCTCCATGGCTTTTCCCAGAAGCTAACATAGATATGAGTATTGTAGAAAGGAAAAAAGAGTGGCAAATAAATGAAGTGGGAATTATAACAAGTATGTATCTGAACGAAAAGTACTACAATTACCTACAAATGTAGACAGAGGGTTCTAAGAACAAGGAAGAGTGTGTTGGAGTTGGTATATACATCCCAGACTTTAAAATATCGATTTCAAAAAGAGCGTCTGATCAATTATCAGTGTACACAGCAGAAATGCTGGCTGTGATAATAGGATTACAGTGGGTTGAAGAGGTCAGACCAGATAGGGTGGTGATGTGCACAGATTCATTGTCCATATTACAAAGCATACAATCAACAACAACTGTCAGAGAAGACATTCTCATAGAACTGAATCATAGCCTGTTAAGACTTCACAGAGGTGGCATAGATCTGCAGTTCTGCTGGGTGCCTGCACATGAGGGGGTGAAAGGGAACGAGTGTGCTGATAAATGAGCAAAAAGTGCACTTCAAAAGGAAATCACATTACCAGTTCAACTTGGAAAAGGAGAAGGAAAAGCAATAATTAAGAAGAAAGGGATGGAGATCTGGCAGAAAAGGTGGGAGAAAGACCAGAAAGGCAAAGACTATCACAAAGTGCAAAAGACAATTACAATTAATATTTATAAAGAAAGAAACAGAAGGGAGGAAATCACGATCACTAGACTCAGAATAAATCACACGGCTTTGAATGGTACGCTGTATGTCATGGGGAAAAGTGACAGTGACAAGTGTGGGAACTGTGGAGTAAAAGAAGATGTAGAACATATCTTGTTACATTGTGACATCTATAAAGCGGAAAGAGAAAACCTAAAGGCTAAAGTTTTAGAGGCAGAGAGGGAATGGAGTGTGGTTGGTGTTTTGGGAACAAAAGGAGAGGGAGTAAGAGCTACCAGAAAGGCATTGTTTACATTCTTGAGTGAAACTGGGGTAGGAAAAATAATTTAACATTAGGTCAGGAAAGAACATAGATTTTTATTTTTGTTTTATTTATTTCATGTTTTTTGTTGATTTATTTATTTATTTTGATTAGATCATAGGTTAAAGAGTTGGTATGATATGATGATTCATACTCATGTACAGTAGGTGGCGGTATGCACCTTTTAAGTTGTTTGCAATCCACCAAAAACGAAGAGAAGAAGAAGAAGTAAACTAAGCTAGCTAAGCTAACAGGAGGTGTTCCCCTCACATTCTCACTTGGTGTGGGCTGTATTCCCTTCCGGTGTACAGCAGTGATGTGTTCACGCTTCTTTATACACTTGCTGGCGTGCAGATAACTTTAGTAGCGCACAGACGTTAATGCGTAGTTAGCAGTAGCAGGCATCAGTATAGCTACATGCTAACATTTTTAGCAGCACTCTGAGCTACACACACTCAGGTGGAGCAGGTGAAGGCACACACACCGGGCAGTTCTATCCATAACTGAGCAGAGCAGCGTTCAAAGGGCGATGTGTTCACTGATTGTCAGGTCAGCTCTCTCCAAATGTAAGTGACAAGGCTTTCTTCTGCTCGCCTGCTGTTTGTTATGATATTAATGAGCATTTACTTTAATGTTGGTCAAAGGTCATATTGTACCTGACAGCTCAAATCTATACAGGTAAGTTAGACTGCACTAATTGTCTAAAATAAGTATAATTTGCCCACTTTAAAACTTTTAAGAGCTTTAAGAGCTTTAAGAGCTATGTAAGGCTCTGTAGGTGAAAGGTCACCGGCATTAGTTTCCATGGAACAGGCAAGGTTGTTTGTATGGCTCAACTCTTCGGCTATATATCCTTTATGTTTAACTCTGTAACTGATGACTATAGACAACATGAGCCTAGAACAACTATAAGGATCTGAAACGGAACCAGTGACATTACTTAAAATAACACATTCTGCTGCTGTTCTTGCCCTTTTCTCACCTGCTGTGTTTGGTGTACCCATGTACTTTGTTTCTATAACATCGGGTCATTCTGTTACTGAAACCCACTTTGAAACCGTGAGTGAAGGTGACTGTGCAGAGTCTCGCTTCCAACTAATCTAAGGCATCGCTTCTCGGCCTTTTGGCTAAGGTCAAGTGTAGTTATGTTTGAATGAAAGGCGATGTTTTTATGAAAATGCGTTTGATGTCTTAATAAAATCTTACAGTGTACATTTATTTATTGTAGGATAGCTCAAAATACACTTGTTTGACAAAAAAAATGATGTAAATATGAAAAGTGCATGGATTAAGTGTCAATACATTTTTCCCAAAAGAAAAAAATCTGTTCTTATCAGTTTAATATCTGATACGTCCCCTATCCGGGGACCATATATTACATTGATTTTTGGAATAGGGAGATGGAATATAGGGGCTTGCTCCGTCCACTCCACGTATCGACCTGGTATTGCAGGTATCTAAGTTAGATCCTAAGAAACCGGCTGGCCCGGACAACGTAGAACCTTTATTTTTAAAGATAGCTGCAGATTTTATTGCTCCACCTCTTACTTCTCTTTTTAACCTCTCCCTCAGCACAAATGGAATTCCAAAAGTATGGAAGTCAGCTTATGTCTTGCCTTTACTAAAAGGAGGGGAGGCAACTATTTTAAATAACTATAGGCCAATCTCTAAATTGTCAGTTCTGGCTAAGGTGCTCGAACGCCTAGTGAGTGAACAGGTAAAGGAGTTTTTATGTAAAAATAATATCCTGTCTAAATATCAGTCAGGTTTCAGAAAGAAACCTAGCACCATCACTGCGACAATGAAAGTGGTGAATGACATTACGAGTATTTTAGATAAAAAGCAGAGTTGTGCAGCTCTATTTATTGACCTTTCCAAAGCGTTTGACCAGGGCTCGAGCTTAAGGACGTCCCGTCGTCCTGGGGCCGAAAAAAATCGGGTCGGGGAGGATACAAATTAATTTTGGGACGAATTTGGGACAAGAGTTAAAATAAAAATACCCTGCTAACTCTACTACGAACGGCGATGAAAATGAAACTGACTGCACGTTTTGTGTAGAACACAGTTATTAAACCTCCTTGTCAACATAAACACACACAAAGCATTTAGCAACCCGCGAAATACACACACACACAGTACGTAGCTACAGCTGTCAGCCAGCCGCACAGCTGTGATGTAACTACAATGTTTTTACCCCGGAGCGGTGCGGAGAAACGAAACTTAACTTATGAAGCAGCTTTTGACGGCGCGCTATGCATGGGGCACCCTAGAGGGGGTTTCCAGACATGTCATTGCAGCTGAGATGAGAACTCTCCATCGCATTTAGTCCTTAGCAATATGCTGCGCCTCTCCCCATGTAGGGATGGGTACCGAGCCCCGGTATTAAACGGACCCCGGCCGGAATTATTAAAGACAGTGGTACCAACAGTGGTCTTTTTATCGGTACTGGAGACATTTAAAACCTATATGTCATATGTATTATTGCTATATGAACATTATATTGCAGTTTTAGTTTCGCCAACTCCGTTTCTAATATGCAAAAAGACTACAAAATGCGTCTATGATGTATTTTCGATCTTATTTTCGATCTTTCCAATCCAGACGAGAGAGCTCTCTCCCCCGTCTGTGTGCGAGGGGGCGGTGCAGTTTGTAAAGGTCTCCTGACTGTGTTACAGACTGTCGTCCTGGTTAGTGGTTACTCTGGGTTCTGTCTTCTGTCTTCAGGACAGAGTGTTGGATTTTTTTGTTAATCGGATGGGACTTGATTGGATTCAATATTAGAGTAACTTTCTCGCTTGTGTGTTTTTTTTAAATATATTTGGCCTTTAGTCAAATATATTTGACTGATTTACTCAAATAAAAAGGTTGATGAATTATCATCTAATGATTTGTATGATGTTTTATTTATGTTAAAGGTCACTTTGAATGATTTTAACTAATGATAATGTAGAAAAGCTAATATTTTTAATTCGGGACGGTCCACATTAATTTCAGGACGGCTTAGATTGTATTTCGGGACGGTTCCGGGAGGATGGTGAAAAAAGTTAGTCGAGAGCCCTGCGTTTGACACCGTCGATCATCGCATCTTAAAGCAGAGGCTACTCAGTATTGGCATATCCAGCCATGCAGTGGGGTGGTTTGTGAACTATCTCTCTGAAAGGTCCCAATGTGTTCACTTTGATGGGCTCACTTCTGAGTGGTTAAACATTGCTAATGGTGTTCCCCAAGGTTCTGTTTTAGGTCCACTTTTATTCTCCATATATATCAACAGTTTAGGTGAAAATGTGGATGAAGCTACTTTACATTTTAATGCGGATGATACCGTGATTTATTGTGCAGGTCCCTCCATTAAGGAGGCTGGTGTTAAATTACTGGCTGTTTTTAATATTATTCAGACTCAGCTCGCTGAGCTTAAGCTTCTTTTAAATGTTGAGAAAACCAAGGTAATGCTCTTTTCAAAAGCTAAAAAGACTCCAGAGACTGCTTTGGATATTGTTACTATGCAAGGACAAGTACTCGAAGTGGATACCTGTTATAAATACCTTGGTATCTGGCTTGATGATTGTCTCTCTTTTAAACTTCAGGTCAATAATCTGCTGAGGGTTAGACTAGGTTTCTTCTTCAGAAACAAGTCCTGTTTCTCACTTGAGGCCAGGAAAAGGCTAGTCACTGTGACCTTTTTACCTGTGCTGGACTATGGTGATCTGGTCTATATGAATGCACCTGCCCATTGCCTGAACAAGTTAGATGCCGCGTATCACAGCGCACTGAGATGTGTTACTAACTGTAAAGCACTTACACATCACTGTACCCTGTATGCCAAGACAGGTCTGCCTTCACTTACTGTACGGAGGCTCAGTCATTGGTACATGTTCATCTACAAAGCCATGTTGGGTAAACTATCTTCTTATATCTGCTCTCTGATCTCTCGACGATATGAAAGTACTTATTGCCTGAGATCTCATGATGTGGTTTTATTAAATGTGCCAAGTGCTAGGACTGTCTTAGGGAAGAAAGCTTTTAGTTGTGCAGCTCCACTAACTTGGAACAGTCTGCAAAAATATTTAAAACTGAGCACTTTGGTTCCCCTGCATCATTTTAAAACTCTATTCACTGTGAATAGAGTTTGTAAACTGTACCCTGTAATTTATGTTGTATGTCGTTCCTTATTGTTGTTCTGTTGTTTTTATGTTACATGTGTAACCAATGTGCTGCAGTTCACCCTTGAAAAAGAGATCTTTTGATCTCAAGGGGCTTTCACCTGGTTAAATAAAGGCTACAAACAAAGAACTCCAGGAAGGAACGGTGCACCACCTTTCATTGTGAATGACAAAATAGCAGATTATCTACCATAACAAATTGATAGACATATTTAAATGTATCAAAACCAGTGGAAATGAGGCTCCATGAGCTTGAAACTTTACAAAGAATTGATGTGAAAGTTATTAATGTAAAACGAGCAGATTCTGCTCTCTGACCTTATGACTTTTGCGAAAGTAAATGATTGGGAATCTCTTTAAAATTAAAAAGGTATTTCTGGGTAAAAATATGGTGTCTGTGTGAGTAAATATATTAGGATCGTAATGCATCCAATGTAAGTGAATCAATTCAGTAGGCAAACATTGTGTCATTATATAATGAGAACGGCCAGTATGAGTGTTCTAGAACTGGAACGCTGCAGTGGTTTGTTTTTGGATTTGTATGGCTTACATCCTCATCGCCATTTGTATTTAAAAAGCTGTAATGAGTAGTTTTTGTTGAAAAAAATGACTGAAAAAAAAAAATAGCATTTCATTTATTTCTGATGTTTTACTTATCTGAGCAGTTACTATGGCAGCCATTTAGCTTCCACCATCTCTTAATATGAGCTCCTGCTCGGTGGTTCTGAATCCTCTCTGTGCTCCCCCCCCCCCCCCCCCTCTCTCAGACCCGAGCAGCTGGCTCGGTCCGGCTGTGGTCAGGGCCATGTCCTCTTCAGGCGGCCCCCCCTCTCCATACACCGCCCTGGCCGTCAGCCACCCAGCGGAGTCCGTCACACACGTGGAGCTGCACCGGCCGGAGAAACGCAACGCCATGAACAGAGCCTTCTGGAGGTACGCTTCAATATGTGTGCAATAATTTTTCCAAGACAAAGAAAACATACAAAATAAACATATGAACTATACATTTTGACATATTAAATGTTTAATGAAAAAATATCCCTAATCAAAATTCATTTTGAACAAGGTTACACAGTAAAGTTGCTTTTAATAGCTTGTATGGTGGCACTGATGCTAAAATTAATTTCAATTTAGAAGGTTGTAAGCAGAACTGAAGAATTAAGAAAACATTTTGCCAGAACAAACCAGACATAGTTTAGTGGGAATGCTGATACAGCATTCCAACTATATGTTATGCTACGGACAACATTTTTATTATTATTCCGCCGACTTATTTTGGCCCTCTTCTCCTCCCACATTCAACATCGCAGAAACTCCGTTCAAACATCAAAACGTTCAACTCGGTCGGGAATCGCAGGCTATTACTTTTCTCATTCATAACTTTCATAATTCCAGAGATACATCCCATAATTCATCAAATTTTTAACCATTGAAGTCAATGGAGACATTCTTCAGACTTCAACTGCTAACTGTTCATTCATACTTTCACTCAGAAACCTCATTCCAACTTTAAAATGTTACACATCTTTCTGACATTATTCGTGTAACACAACTTTTAAATCTGATTCTTACTTTTAGAGATATTAAACATTGTTCAGACCTTGTTAAAGAGGTTTTCTTTAGATTTTAACATTAACTAGAGTACGTGATGTCACAGCTAGAGTGGAGCAAATCTTGAAATTTGCCTTCATATATTTTTTTTAAACTGCCATAATTCCCAAACCCTACATTCCTGAGACATAATTTTTCATGACAAACGTAGGAAAACATCTCGTAGCTTGAAAAATGACAAATAATTAAGCAAAAAAATAATTAAACAAAATGCCTCTTGAGGGCATGAAGTGACAAAAACGTTCAACATGTCTCCATTAAAACCCATTGTAATTTCAGGCTGATATTTCCTCACAGCAGCAGCCGCACACCTTTAGTTAAACTGCCAAAAAGGCCACAATATTAACCCGAAAGTACACAAAAATTACACTTCAGATACTCAACTTCCTTGACATGCTTCACGTTTTGAAATTTCACAGATATCTGTTATCGTTCGTCCACAAAACGTTCACATGTAAGAGGTTTATCTCATTCAGAACAATGCAAACCTTTGATCTCTACAGAGCTCGTTAGCTCAACTATAAACACCTGTGTAATGGAACACGATGATGTCATCACTCCAACTGACATGCTCAGAGCAGCAGACTTCAGATAAAGGTTAATGGTCCTGCCCTCAACAGCTCTACGTCAATTATGGGGTGTCATCATCATATGCCGAAGATCAAGAGAAGAGAGAGAGAAGAGAGAGAAGAGAGAGTAGTGTAACCTCCTAATGTAATGTATAACTCCTATGACAATGTTAAAAAATTGCTCAAACTTCACATGTGTGCTAACAGTCCAGCCGTGAAGACATCTACGAGACAGTTTTGAGATTTATTCAAATGCCGTTGCCATGGCGACAGACCACTCGCCATGAAGCACGATGTCGCTGTAAGTCCAATGGAAACGGTCCGATCGTCCCCCAAACTTCGCTTGTATACGAACGGTCCAGCCCTCAACAGCTCTACGTCAATTATGGGGTTTCTTCAAATGCCGTTGCCATGGCAACACAATGTTCGCCATGAAACATGGTTTTCTCATAACTTCAGTGAAAATGTTCCAAACGGCCCAAAACTTCACAGGTTTGGTAACGATGTAGCCATCAACGCATCTAAGCGTATTATGGGGTGTCATCAAATGCCGTTGCCATGGCGACAGATCATTCGCCATCAAGTTAGTTCAAAAGTTTGCAGTTCAAATATTCTGCTGCTTTTCCAAGCCTTTTTACTTTATTTTCTTCACTCATCACACATTCAAGCCCCCAGTGTTCACAGTGTTTCCCCTATATACAAATAGTAGCGGCGCAGCGCCGCTGCTAGGTACCCAAAAAAAAATTAAAAAAAAGAATTTAAACTTTTTTTTTTTTTATTAAAATAATAATAAGTGGCGACCCTTTTGCATTTTTGATTGTTTGTTATGTGGATTTGTAGTATTTGTGTTACTGTAAGTTCAATAAAGGTGTATTTTTGCTACATCTTGAGACATTGCCACTGTATGTACTAGGCAGGGCCGATTTTTGGCATAGGAGACATAGGCGGTCGCCTAGGGCGCCAGATCTGGGGGGCGCTGCACTGGTAGCTCTGGGAGGGGAAAAAACATTTTTGACCGTTGGCGCTCATCCTAATTTTCGGCCTTGATGTAACAACATTCATAATTAAGTAAATGTAACACCCTTTTCACCCCGGTTACACTTTTCATTTGCCCTGTACGATGGGCGCTGTAAGTGATGAAAGTGGGGGATGTTGGCTTATCAGGCGCCCGCAGCTCACAGCCAAAGTGCGAGCGTGGGAGCGAGAGAGCGAGAGAGAGAGAGACGGCGCACCGGTACCGGCGCTGCTCACATTATGCTGGGCCCACGTGCTGCTATGACTCCATCCTAGGGGAAACACTGGTTCATGTATCATTTCAATCTAAATTCTTCACTTTCTTCTTACACATTACATTTCAGCATAGCAGTTTAGCGTCAGCTTTTCAGCACAAAGCATTCCCACTAGCAATTTCTTCAGGAATTGCATTCTCTAGTATTTTTCTAATATTGAAAGGTAGACCACTGGAAGTCGTTATTGAAGCATGCACACAACAGTGTTTCTGTAGCGCTTAATAACTGATGGAGCCTTTGGCTTTCTCCTCCAGTGAGATGGTGGACTGCTTCAATGAGATCGCAGCGGACCCGGACTGCAGGGTGGTGCTCGTCTCAGGGGCTGGGAAGATCTTCACAGCTGGTGGGTGTCAGGGGGACAGATGTTCTTTAGGACACTGTCTTCACAGTAAGCCATATTTATTCTGTGCTGTGTGACCGTCCAGGAATCGACCTGATGGACATGGCCGGAGACATCCTCCAACCAGAGGGGGACGACATGGCCAGAAGGTCGTGGAACATGAAAAAAATAATCACCAAGTACCAAGAGACGTTCAGCGTCATAGAGAAGGTCAGCAGAGAGCTTCTGTTCCTCACACTAAGGACCATACTGCTGACAGGTCAAGGGCAGCATTCAAATGTTTCAGTCTGTTTTTCCTTTTTTTCTCATTGTAGTGTCCAAAGCCTGTTGTGGTGGCCATTCACGGAGCGTGTGTGGGGGGAGGTAGGTCATCATCATCATCATTACATCACTATTATTATTGTGCAGCTATAAACTCAGATCATAGACCAATTGCAACTCCACTTTACCATAAAATGAACACACAAAGCCTACCTTTATGATTTTGATAGTATTTTATGTTACATTGTTTAACTATACTATATATTGTGCTATATTCTTACTACCTTTCACCTTCTTCTATATATTAAATCGAATATTCTATATTTACTGATATAACATCTCTGTATATTAACACAAACAGCAAGTAACATTAATAAACATTATATTATAAATATCCCATAAACCTGCTGTACTGTACATACACAATGACTCTGCTGATATGAATCACACCTGTCTCTTTACCTTTTTGTCTCCAATGTTCTTGTATAGTTTATTCTTTATATTTTTACTCAAGCTGGTATTTTATGGTACTTTCTTCATATAACGTTTCTCTTCACGGTGCGTGTGCTGCTGCGTGTTCCTGCTCTGCTGCAGGTGTGGACCTGATCACCGCCTGTGACATCCGTCTGTGCACGCAGGACGCCTGGTTCCAGGTCAAGGTGCGTCCTTCTCATTATCATCCTCACAAATGTGGCAACAAAATGGAAATTGTTCTTCGGGGGAAAACAAAGAACAGATAAATGATTTGAAAGAAAGACATGGGGAAACAGAGCTGATGAATAAAATAGGCTAGTGAAAGAAATAGAGTCAAATTTAAATATGGTTTATCTAATGTAATCACCTGGATAAAGGTAAAAGAAACGGCTTTATATTCTTGTTTCACTATATTTTAGATGTATAGCTCACAACATTAATATTAGTTAATGAGGTTTTTAGTAAAATGTTACTGCTTTTGTCATAAAATATCAAATGTCAGTCATGTTCATCCTCATTCAGACATTAAAACAAAGTTTCTAAGAATGTAAAACTAAAAACCAGGGTATACTTAGTTCCTATTCCTAAAGCATAAACTGCTCATTTATATACTAAAAACTAAAAGAGTGAGACCTAGTTGTACTGAAGGAGACAGGCGATGTTCTGAGAGCAACTGATACGATGCACGATGTTAACAGAGTCTCTCTACAGGAGGTGGACATTGGCCTGGCTGCAGATGTTGGAACTCTCCAGAGACTTCCTAAAGTGATCGGCAGCCGCAGGTAAAGCAACATTTAAATAAATGTGTTAAAGTCACAAGCTATATGCAGAAATGCATGTGCAACAAACGTGATTATAAGGATTTGGTTAAAGTGTGGGGTACCAGTAGGGTATGGGGGTTCCATTTAAAAAAAAGTATCAGTGTGCGCAACAAATCAGTGTTAGGATATGGTGTTAAAGGTTAGTTCAGAGGTTTGGAAATGGGGACCTACAGTAGATGATCAGCACACCTATGGCCTGGGGAAACACACAAGATGAGCAATCACTGATATATATATATACAGTAAAATGTATATGTAGCAAAAACAAAATTGATAAAAAACTCCAAACATTATAATGTCCTTCCTGCAGACTGCAATAACTCCTCCCCTCTGGCTGCAGAGCTCACTGCTCCACAGCTCCTCTTTTGTTAACTGGACTTAGAACTTCACACTGTAAAATGTACACTTATATTTAACTAGAAAATGCATTTCCTGCTGAAAATGCGTGCGAATGCTGTAAATTGTGTACATTTGTTGCTGAATTTAGCTGAAAATGCAGAAAAAGCTGAATATGTTATTAGTTGAATGCTGAACTTAGTGGAGAAATGCAGAAAAGTGAAATGATTTGAACCAAAATTGTTAAAGCTCAAATGCATTGCAATGACTTTGTTGAAAACTTGAAATGTTAAACTGGAAGAGTAGGAAAAATAGTGAAGAAGCTTAATATTTAAAAGAAAAGGTTTAAAAAAGGTATAAACAACAACATGTATAGCCTTGATGTCCTGAAATAGCTGAATAAGTTAATAGTTGAATGGTTTCTGTAGCTGAAAGTAGGCTGAAGGAGTTACATATCAGATGTAAGTAGTAGTGAATGAATGTGTATTAAGAAGAGAAAAGAAAGTAAAAACGCTTTGAAAAGCAGCAGAATATTTTTTTAACTAAAACCATACGTCACCAATAATGTATAAAATATGTGGAACGTGTTGAAGTCAGTATGAAGTCTCCAGAAAATAATAGGGTGAGAGTCTTTAAACTCCAGTCTGTGTGTTTGTGTTTGAGCTGACAACGTTATCAAACACCTGTGTGTGTGTGTGTAAGCCCAGAGATCAAAGGTTACCATGGTGACGACGTTATCAAACACCTGTGTGTGAGCCCAGAGATCAAAGGTTTCCATGGAGATGTGCAGTGAAAGGAGAGCCTTTCCATTGTTCTGAATGAGATAAACCTCTTACATTTCTAACTTTTGTTGAAAACGGTAGCAGCTATCACTAAAATGTCAACGCGTGGAACATATCAGGACCCTGAGGAGCGTCTGAGTCTGCTTTTTGTGTACTTTCGGGTCAACAATGTGGCATTTGTGGCAGATTTACTGCACAGCATAGCATAGTGTCAGCAGAAAGTAATGCAAATAATAATTCCCAAAATATGCAAAAAAATATATGTTAAAATATATATACATGTTTAGTCATCTGATTCGTCTGTACATTGCTGTTTTAGCCTGCGTTCTTCTAATTAGTGTCTACAGTGTGCCTATTGAGCCGTGTTGAGCCAAACCCCTCTCTCTGCTGTTAAAATGAATGGGTGCTGTAAAAACTACACTGCGCATGGTCAGAGTCTTTTTGTATTCAATGTGTGCGGCAAAAAAAAAATCACCATAGGGGCAAAGTGCTGGCATACCTACCAAACGTCATCTCATAATTCAGAGAGCTGATTGGCTGTAAGTACGTGTGCCGCGAAAAGTGTAGATGTGAAGAGGAGACGAGAGAGAGCAGCGTATAGCGATTAACCCCCCCCCCCCTACAGCCTACAGCTATTTGTTTACGTGTTTAAAAAAGTACCAGAAGCTTATATATACACATCTAAGTTGTTCGTGCCCCACCACTTTTGTACATATAAAAACGCCACTGCTTTCAGCTACAGAAACCATTCAACTATTAAATTATTGAGCTCTTTCAGGGCATTGAGGCTATACATTTAGTTGTTTATACCTTTTTTTAAACCTTTTCTTTTAAATATTAACCTGTTAACCCCGGTACACAACAATATTCACGAAACTGTGTCTCAGGGCTTCTTAACATTTAACAACCTATTAATTTGTCATACCCACTTAACGGGAAGAAACTCAGCTAACTGACGATATGAACAATTTTTACCGAAACGAAACACAAGTCTAACGCCAAGCCTCTGAATTAGCACTAAGCGAAAGAGTGCTAACGCACTTAGCACATAACTCACGTTAGCGATCTTTTATACTTCATCGGATCTGCGCAAACAAGATATCATCTGAAAGCTGGGATTCCACAGATTCCAATGGTATAACTATCACCACTGTGCGACCAAAACCCGCGGCAACTAAGGCAAAACCAGACAATACACAACTTAGCTTTACGGGCCCAAAACGGCAAATATGTCTTACTTTTGCTGTTTTCTGATCAAAAGTTGTGTTCAATGGCATAAAAACGCTGCTGAAGGTTAATTCAATGTCTCTGTGTCACGTTGAAATGATTACTGATAATCCACCATAATATTAATGCAATAAGCCTAGTTTTCAGAGCGTAACGTAGCTTTCGGTTTGGGCAAACTGCGTGCGCATCACTCTCACTCCTCCATGGTAACGTGTAGGTGGATTTAGGAACCTACCCTCGATTCCATTGGCTCTAACGGTTCAAAAATCAACCAATGGGTTCCAGAGATATGGCAAATACACCCAATTTTTTTCTAAATCTCTCTAAAAAGGTCACATTTCACTTGTTTTGCATCAATCTTGATACAGGGTACTTATATGTTATAGTTTGGATTCCTAAAGCTTTTTGTCTACTTTCCCATCATTCAAGGGTGGTTTTCACTATAAGTAATGTTTTTCTTTTGGAGGGAAACTATAATTTACATTTTTTTACTATGTTCAATCTGAATTTACTTTAAAATAAAAACATCTATATTGATTCTGACTTTTCTACATCCAACTCACAGGTTTATCATTGCTTTGAGAAAAAAGATTATTAATTTACCCCTTTTTAGAAGTGAAGATATGGTCATTTGTTCTGGGCATGTCATTTTCTAGCCTGAGACCTGAAAAACAGGCTCAGGGCTTAAGAGGTTAAGCTTCTTCACTATTTGTCCTACTCTTCCAGTTTAACAGTTCACTTTCAAGTTTTCAACAAAATCATTGCAATGCATTTGAGCTGTAACAATTTTGATTCAAATCATTTCACTTTTCTGCATTTCTCCGCTAAGTTCAGCAACACACTGGTTTCTGTAGCTAAAAGCAGCTACAGAGACCATTCAGCTAATAACATATTCAGCTTTTTCTGCATTTTCAGCTAAATTCAGCAACAAATGTACAGTTTACAGCATTCGCACGCATTTTCTAGTATAAAATGCTATTCCGTGCACACTCAATGTAAATAATATCCAACCTTTACATTTTGCTAGCTGTGATTTGGCCCTTCATAGTGTTTATTCGTTTATCGTTCTACAGATTCTTGTCTTTCACAGTCAACTTGTTTATATTTACCTTTTTTAGTTCCGTTTTATTTAATATTTTGAGATGTTTATAGTTTTTCCTACTCTTATTTTTCACATTATGTGCAATGCCTTGTTTTAACTGCTGCTGTGACGAAAATGTTTCCCAGTCTGATTTAAATCAGTTTGTTTTTAAAAATGTATGCTGCTCTCTCTATATATAAATGCTATGTATCTCTGTGTTCCTGCAGCCTGGTGAACGAGCTGGCTCTGACTGCCAGGAAGATGTTCGCTGATGAAGCCAAGAGCAGCGGCCTGGTCAGGTAAAGCACTCTCTACAGACCATACACTTTCACACCGGTGTCATCAGGTCAGGCTGTTTTTACTTCATTTTTGGTCAGTGTTGATGTGTGTTGACCTTTTCTCCTGGTCAACAAGTGATCAGCTGCATCAACCTTTAACTTACAAATGTTTTAGACGAGTAGCTAACAGACTTTGTATGGATCACATGCAGAGACGTTTTAGTTTCCAGTGTGAAATCAGGAATGTTCAGGCTAAGTCCCACTTTTTAATCTATTGAATCTTGTAGCTTATTAAGACCCCCCCCCCCCCCCCCACCCCCCCCCCCCCCCCCCCGAATTAGACCTACTTTATATTACAGACCCCTGCTGCTGCATCTAAAAACAATAGGGGCTATAGGCTAGAGTAGCTGCACAAATAATTGGTTTTCTCAATGTTTTAGCCACCTTATTGTTAATATACACTTTTAAGCCAAAAATAACAAGAGCACCTCAATTTCAAAGAGAAACTTTGACCTATTTGTTAAGCAATCAGTCTTAACACTTTCCCTCGTGCTTCCTCCAGCCGAGTGTTTGCAGATAAGGAGGCGATGATGGCCGGAGCTCTGCAGATGGCGGGGGAGATCGCCGGCCGCAGCCCTGTGGCTGTGCAGGGCACCAAGATCAACCTCATCTACTCCAGAGACCACAGTGTGGCCGAGGGGCTGGACTACATGGTGAGAGCACGGACTTTAAAAATAAGAAACTATTGGAGGATTTTTCTCACATCACTCCACCAGTCAGACCATGGATCAGCCTTTATCTTAATAAACACTTTGTTCTTTCTTTCCCAGGCCAACTGGAACATGAGCATGCTTCAGACTGAAGATGTGATGAAGTCCGCTCAGGCCTCCATGGAGAAGAAGAGTCCTAAGACGATAGCTTTCTCTAAACTCTAAACCTCATGGAGACACTATTCATAACCCGAACGCTGTCGTTTCACACCTCCACTGTGGCCTTTCTGTGGGCAGAGGACCCTCGAGTGTTCCCAGCAGCATCCACTCAGACCATTAGAGGGCGGTGTAATGAGACAGAGGATTAAACCCACAGTTTGAGGCCTTCGTTTCCAAAGTTCTGCATTATTGTTTCTGTAAAAATCTTTGAAACAGCATTTGGATAATGGGATACTATTCTTTTTATTCAAACTTAACAACTAGAAAGTCATGATGTGTCAGATCGTCCCTCGCTGTTTAATAGTAACAGCCAGTTTTGTAATTCTCTAATTGACTTCATGAATGTTTTTTCAACTCATCTGAAGGGTAGTGTTGACAGATTCTTTTAACATCCACCTTGTATTTCCTTAAATATTTAACAACACAATGGCAAAAAGGAGATTCAAATAACTTAAAATGCTTTATTGACAATACTTTTAAAATAATTTAAATTTACACCATGGAACTAAGTATACATTCAAAATCATCACAGAGTCTTCTTGGCACGAAGTTTCTCTAAGGTTTTCTGTGAAAAGATAGTAGAAAAATACTTTACTCAGAATTCAGGCAAATAAAAACAAACTTTGGAGCTTGCAGTTCTGTTAGGATCACATTGTCTTTTGAAAACACTCAGAATTAAAGTGCTTTACCTTGTGGAACTCCTTGGCCTTCAGTCTGTTTTTTGCATACGCCTCCTGTCTGTTCCGGAGGGCTTTCTGATGCTTCACCTCCTCCAGCTGCTCGTACAGCCTGCAAACACACGATGCACCACACACACACATCTTTAATGAAGTTATCACATTTTAGATTTTTTTAAGTCTCTTTTGGCTGTTAGAGAAAACATTGGCTTGGGTAGTATGAGAACTATGATAAGCAGTTTGAGCATTTATTTCATATCCTTCTGATCACACATCTGTTTTCTTCATTAGTTACACAAGTGAAAGCCAAGATGTACAGGTGCATCTCAATAAATTCGAATATCGTGGAAAAGTTAATTTATTTCATTAATTCAATTCAAAAAGTGAAATATTCCAAGGCTTTATTTGTTTTAATGTGGATGATTACGGCTTACAGCCAATGAAAACCCTAAAATCAGTATCTCAGAAAATTAGAATATTGTGAAAAAGTTCAATATTGTAGACTCACGGGCCGTGTCTCAATTCAGGGGTTGCACCCTTCGGAGTACGCAGCCTACGCGGTCCACGGAGGACCCAGCCCACGTAGACCGGGTAGGCTGGACCGAGCGGCCTACGAAATGAGACGGTCTAGCCTACGGAGCGCTTCATATTTACGTCACGTGATACACGCTGTTCGGTTGCGCTGCTCCAGCAGCCTGCTAGCAAATTAGCTTACAAGCTAACTCCGCTGAAAAGGATCCAGAAACTTTACTTTTTTACTTTAAAGGGCCCATGTCATGCTTTTCCGGTTATTACCCGTCCCCTTGTGTGTTATGAAGGTTTTTATGCATGTAAACGGTGTGAAGAGTCAAAACCCTCAAAGTACACCCTGTAACACAGAAAATACCTCCCCAAATGCCTCGTTGGAGATACGTCATTGTCCATTTGAGTCTTCCGGGTACCGCATGATGTCATGCGGTACCCGGAACGAAATGGACCAATCCCGAAGAGCTATGGCCACACCCAGCGGCGCTGGCCGCACCCTCTGCCAGCCTAACATTTACTGTTGGAAGCTCTGGTTCAGTTCACAATCGATCCAGTCATGCCACTGCCAAGGACCTGTTTCCTGAAATGTGAGGAGAAATCTGAGCTGTTTGTCCTACCGACGGAAGAACCAGTCAGTGGTTGACATTTCTGTTTAACACTGTTCCTTCAGAGGTTCGAAGAACGTTACTGTGTGCGCGGCATTTCACAGACGAAAGCTTCCAAAACATTGCCCAGTTTGAGGCCGGATATGCACAGCATTTGAAACTGAAGGACGATGCTATTCCTAGTTTGTTTGGACCGTTTGGAGCAGGGGAAGATTCGGGTACACAACCTGTAAGTTTGCATTGTTATTTGTGTATTTATCAAACAAGGTATTTACCACGACTGTTTAAATGTGTAAACGTGTTTCGGACTGCTAAGCCAGTGCTAACTAAGTTGCTAGCGTTTCCATATCAACTCTAATATCAGCAGATGGCCTTACATACATGTATCTCATAGCAGGAGAATGTCTGCATTCACACACGAAATACTCAGACAGTATACTCCAGGTGATTTACCGTACGGTCAGTCGCGAAACGTAATTACATTATAGCTGGCGTTCCGAGCGTGTATGCTACCGAGCTAAACATGAGTTTGCTCGGAAAAACATTGTTTTTATGCCAGCTACAATGAATGTAGCAGACTACCCATATAAGATTGCAATTGTAAACATGTGCTTGATAGCCTAATATGAACCACTATCTGTTGTTCATAGTATAGTATAGCATATTGAACAACTGAACAACTAGCAAATGTAGATTAGCATTGTAATCCAGCTGGCGAGCTGATGAACATCAAACAACTACGTTTATTTCACACTTCCAGCAGAGACAACGGGGAAATACCCTCTCTTTGCCCGCTCACAGACCCCCAAAGGACGGTACATTACAGTTGGCTTTCCTCCGACGCTGATAGCATGTATAGCTAACGAGGCTAGCTATACATGCTAGCGCAAAAACAATGTATTCATGCCAGTTACAATGAATGACCGAACGTAGCAGACTACCCGTATAAGATTGCAATTATAAACACGTTATTGCTAGCCTAATATGAACCACTAGCTTTTGTTCATAGTCGTTTTATTACACTACATTATAGTTGCCGTTCCTCCGAGCTAACGTTCATATCGTGTTTGTTACCAAGGTAAACAAGAAAGCTAGGTTAGCATATTAGCTGGCAAGCTTACTGTGTTGATTAGATAGATGGATTAGATAGATCCACACTCCTACCACAACTACTACTAACGAATCTAAAACAACTAAGTTTCTCTAATATTTTGTGATTTGCATTTGATTTCGTCCAGCCAGATCCTGGCGGACAATACATGACGGGGACGGGACTACCACACTGATGCCTCGTCCTAAAAAGCCCCAGCTGCGATAGGCAAGATGCCGACAACGGGGAGGAATGGATGATATACCGTGTATATATGTATATTTATGTTCATTTTGTACATTTCTAAAAATAATGTTTGATGGAAATACTTAGTAGGCCTATCCTTTCTTCCCTGAATTATTTGCTCCTATAACATATCATTCATATATAGCAAACCATGATTTGATTTCTCATCAAACAGTAGTAGTTTATTACAGGTAAAAATAACTTACTCTTCTATAACAACAGTTGTAGGTACAGTTCGGTTAGTTAGCGTATAAAATATACGGCTGTACCGACGCCATTATAAGACTGATGTTCCGAGAGCGAGCCGAAAAAAGCACTGTTAGACATGGGCGGAGCCTCTCTGGTGGTTGACTAATCAGAACAGAGTGGCCGAGCTGACCAATCGGAGCACACTAGGCTCACAGGGAGGGGGGGGCAAGAGCTCCAACGAGCCGTTTAGTAGAGAGAGTGAATACTGCTGAATACACATACTTTACATGCTGTATGCGAAACCAATGTGAGTTTGGAAAATTGGACAGTATAAATCTATTTTAGTATACCTCAACAATGGAATTATGATCAGTGGAAATGGCCATGACATGGGCCCTTTAACCATTTTTTGGAGATCACCGACGGCGATGAAATGATGACCATGGCCAGGTAAATAAGATCAAGCTGTTCCTTTAGCCCCCAGTAATGTTACATTAATAAGTTAACAAGTAAATTATATAGCTGATGTAATTTAATCATATTTTTTCATATTTAAAATAAGTCTTAATTTTTCTGTACTAATAAAACAATATGTTTTTTTAAATGAACAACAGCATGTTGTATAGATTGATTCTTAACAATATTAGTGTTCTAATCTTAAAAGCTGTGATTATAACAGTTTATATTCTCCTTCTTCCCCTAAACCAGCCCAGATGTCCCACTGACCCCAGGTCAGCAGCACCGTGACCCCCCGCTCTGCTGAAATACACAATTAAACATGTTCTATGACCTATTTTTTGTATTAATAAAATTAAACTGAAGACAGTTGAATGACCTAGAGATATCCTATTATTCCACTGCTTATGTACACATGTTGTAAATGAAATAAACAATGTGTTTAACAATTACTATTTTAATTTAATTTTGTATTTTCATGTTATCACAAAGTAGAGGTAAGAATATATCCATCCTCTCTCTGCAGCTTCATGTCTTGTATTATTATAACTTTCATCATTGAGACAGAGGAAATCAATCATGTTATTTAACATCACCAGCAGTAACACAAATATCAGCAAAAGTGTGTTTATGGAGTTGTTTATTTGTATTATATGTGCAGCAAGTATATAGAAGCAGCTGTTTGGGGAATCAGACAGACTCAAGCTATAATCGTTATATATCTATTAAAAGAAAGGACACATACAAAATCATATTCTGAAACAGACACAAGTCTGTAGGACGGCAGTAAGCAGAGGTCTGGGTGGAGGATGTTCCTGATCGCCGTTTTGCTTTCTCCAGCACCACGGGGGGTCCAGGTGGATGGCAGCTCTGTCCTGATGATCCACTGGGGTTAGGGGTCCTTCTCCAGCACCACGGGGGGTCCAGGTGGATGGCAGCTCTGTCCTGATGATCCACTGGGGTTAGGGGTCCTTCTCCAGCACCACGGGGGGTCCAGGTGGATGGCAGCTCTGTCCTGATGATCCACTGGGGTTAGGGGTCCTTCTCCAGCACCACGGGGGGTCCAGGTGGATGGCAGCTCTGTCCTGATGATCCGCTGGGGTTAGGGGTCCTTCTCCAGCACCACGGGGGGGTCCAGGTGGATGGCAGCTCTGTCCTGATGATCCACTGGGGTTAGGGGTCCTTCTCCAGCACCTCGGGGGGTCCAGGTGGATGGCAGCTCTGTCCTGATGATCCACTGGGGTTAGGGGTCCTTCTCCAGCACCACGGGGGGTCCAGGTGGATGGCAGCTCTGTCCTGATGATCCGCTGGGGTTAGGGGTCCTTCTCCAGCACCACGGGGGGTCCAGGTGGATGGCAGCTCTGTCCTGATGATCCACTGGGGTTAGGGGTCCTTCTCCAGCACCTCGGGGGGTCCAGGTGGATGGCAGCTCTGTCCTGATGATCCACTGGGGTTAGGGGTCCTTCTCCAGCACCTCGGGGGGTCCAGGTGGATGGCAGCTCTGTCCTGATGATCCACTGGGGTTAGGGGTCCTTCTCCAGCACCTCGGGGGTCCAGGTGGATGGCAGCTCTGTCCTGATGATCCGCTGTGCACTTTTCAGATTAGGGGTCCTTCTCCAGCAGATCCATTTCTCCAGAATTGTACTAATTACAGAGAAAAACAAGAGAAAAATAAAAAGGTGAATTAATCATATTAAACACAGGGTTGCAGAAGTATTATTGCAAAATTGAACTCTAAGCATTTCAGACAAACAATCCCTAAAGGATCATTTAAAATTATGTACTGTTCTGGTTTTTAAAAACTAAAGAGATTAAATGACAGTCACACGTGCATCCCTTTGACAGCACCGCACAAACTAACATCAATGTAAAGGCTGCTGTCTATTTGTGATTGTCTTATTATTATGGGATTAGGATACATTAAATAAACTTTAACCTAAATAACAGATGATCAAATCTGGTGGAAATATTTAAAATAGGCTTTTCTTTTAGCCCCACCTCAAAGCAGCATGAGCTGAACACAAAGGTTGTAATGTTGTCCCAAAGTTTAATAAACAGTAAAACATTGCAACATGTCAGAGAAATAAATAAAGCTAACAGCAGCTACACGTCAGGGTAGCATTTTATAAATCCCACCGTACTGTAGGCTATACAGGTCTAAATGTTTTCACTTTGGTCTATTTATGTAATATAAATTATAACTTATCTATAACAGAGCCAAGATCTCTGTATGACTTTAGTAAACTTCGGAGTTGAATTAAAAATAAGTGTAAACAACAGTGCAGTACGTCCAGCTAGCTAGTTAGCGTCACTAACGTCACATATTTATCCGTATTATTTAACGAAAATGTACGTTTTAATGCCCCTTGGGTTTGACGTGTGTGACGTTAGTTAATTTAAAGTAAGTTAAAACCTGCAGGTCACCCTTGAAAAAGAGATCTTTTGATCTCAAGGGGCTTTCACCTGGTTAAATAAAGGCTACAAACAAACAAACCCAATACTCACATTTATTAGTGATTCCTCCGCTTGCTGCTGCTTTGAAATCCACTCTGCTGGGGAGACCGGAAGCCATTTCATTTGAAAAAAACTCACTCTTCCCTGCGCGCATTGCACCCTGGGATATGGTAGGCCGCGGAGTGTACATCAGATGTATCCTTCAAATTGGGGAAAAGTAGGCTGCATTCGTGGGCCACATTCGGAGGAGTCTCGTCTTTTTTATTTTATTGGGACAGCGTTCGGCGGAAGTGACGTATGCGGTCTACGAATGCACCCTTCGAAGGATACAACCCCTGAATTGAGACACGGCCACGGTGTCACACTCTAATCAGCTAATGAACTCAAAACACCTGCAAAGGTTTCCTGAGCCTTCAAATGGTCTCTCAATCTGGTTCAGTAGGCTTCACAATCATGGGGAAGACTGCTGACTTGACAGTTGTCCAGAAGACAGTCATTGACTCCCTCCACCAGGAGGGTAAGCCTCAAAAGGTCATTGCTAAAGAAGCTGGCTGTTCACAGAGTGCTGTATCCAAGCATATTCATAGAAAGTTACTGTCAGTCTTCTACTGAATGACAGAAGACTAGAAGATAGAACATTCCTTTACTAAAAGGTAAAAGCCTCCAAAAATAAACGTCTATCGTGGTCCATTCCTGACTTTCATAGTGAAGCTCTGCAACGGCTATACAAGTTAACTAGTGTTCTAACATCAGTTGTTGGGCGTTAACAGTGAGAAGTTTTAGTGAAGATAGAAGTATTACTATTAAACCTTCATGTACCTCTGAGTTCTGCTGTGCATCACAGAAGCTTCACGTTTCCTTTGCTCTGGTGTGACGTCCTTCACCTCGTCATCCAGGTCCAGCCTGGGACCCCCCACTGAGGGGACAAAGACATGGCACAGGATGTTGATGTCCACTTATGGCTGACAATCATTTGAAAGTTAACAGGTAGTCATACTCCTATTTCAACACGGTCCTGTTAACGTAAGACCAATACATATTAATATATATTTTAAAGTAACCTAATGAAGGATTTAGGTTACAGACGTATAATTGGTATCAGAAAACAGGGAAACTACTGTAATACCTTATTCTATGCTGTACCTGATAGGTGCACGTGAGCCATTGTACAATCTCTTTCATTGTAAACGTTTTCTCATGCATTCAATAAAGAGCAGAACTCAATCTGATGTTCTCTGAGTGACTGGGTATTTTGTACATATTACAGAACACTTCTGATGTTTTTATTCTAGCTTTCATTTTTTTAAAGAAAATCCTTACCAAAACACGATCTATCACTGCTTTCATTCCAAAAAGCTCAGATGTGCACATTAGAGTGATACAATTTCTATGAACACAACTTGATTTAGAGGTCAAAGTATTTGTATCAGTTTTACCCATTAGTTGTTTTTCTGGCCCGTTACCCCCTTTGGCTCAGAACTAATATCTTACAACGGATTTAGATCACCAGATCAGAAACCATCACCTTGAATGTTGGAATATGAATGACTTCTGGACTAGCTGTTTTGATGTCACAAAGGAGACACAAAATGTGTGATTCCTAAGATACCCCACCAAGGTATACTTTGTCTTTTAGGCGGTGCTCATACATCAATGTGATATGACCCAAAGTGTCAAATAGTATGATACTGTATTAGGTTAATATACCTGGAGGACGTGGGGGCTTTTTCTGCGTGATGATATCACATTCCTCAGTAGTTGGATGCAGCTCAGCGCCCCCCCCCTTCACCTTGGCATTAGGCTTTTGTTGAGGTTCGGACTTCTTGTTTGCCTTACAGGTGCCTGGTGGAGATGCTTTTCCTTTAGACTCCTCTCTGGCTTCAGATGGACCTTGGATCTCAGGTTTCACCTTGGCTAGAGCCCTTCTGGCCTTGATCTCCTCCACTCTGAGGGAGGATCTCTGCTGCAGGGCTCTGAGCCTCTGCTGCTGGACCTCCGTCACTCCCCTGCCAGGACCACACTGAGAGTCTAGGGAGGGAAGGGTTCTCAAGTTCACAATGTTCTGACTGAAAAAGGAAATACATCTGTATTGAGTATGTCAACTACTAGAACTTGTTTGTTCATGATCATATCCATATTTAAGTCAAAAGCAAAAATCCCCAGTTTATTATCTCAGATATGTTCAGTCTGTAAGTGCTGTGGTTACCTGGGTGTGTTTGGTTGTTGTCCTCTGGAGGGTCATTCAGTGACAATGTGGACCGCGACCCCTGCAGAAGACATGGTTTGTGTTTAGAGATCACAGGGAAGCCTTCCGCTGAAGTCTAGTAGTCTAAAACATGTAGACAGTCACCTCTGTGGGCTGGCCTTCCTCCCCCCACTCTGTCCCTCCCCCTGGATGGGGGTCCTCCTCAGTGGTGTCGTGATCCTGCAGTGTGGTGTCTGCCAGGCTCACGAGTGTTATTTCTGACTGCTCCAGGATGCCCTTCTCTCTGGCAGCTTCCTGATATACAGCGCACACACACACACACACACACACACACACACACACACACACACACACACACACACACACACACACACACACACACAACACACACAGCACACACACACACACACACACACACACACACACACCACACACACACACACAACACACACACACACACACACACACACACACACACACACACACACAACACACACACACACACACACACACACACACACACACACACACACAACACACACACACACACACACTCACACACACACACACACACACACACACACACACACACACACAACACACCACACACACCACACACACACACACACACACACACACACACACACACACACACACCACACACACACACACACACACACACACACACACACACAATTCCTTTGTGGTTGTATTACTAGAAAAGTGCACGTAGTAACAACTTCAATCTTACTCATCTGCTTCCATGTTTCCCTTTACAGACAGTCAATTGGGCAAGATAACATAACAATTATTTATTCATCTCGTTTTCGGTCTAACTTTATTGAATCATAATATATCAGGTATGGAAATAAAATGCAGATGCTCTGTCTTGATTTGAGCCTTGAGCTGATTTCTGCAATGCCTTTTGCCAGTGGTGATAAGATGTACATATCAAAACCCAAATTGCACTGGGAACTTTGACAAGTTACAATAGTGTTTCCTTTTAGGGCATTGTAATAGTCAGTGAATTTCTAAAAGACAACGCTTTTTCAAAGTTTATCAAGGTGAAAAACCCAATCTTACCAATATCCCTTCAGAGAGGTCACGGAGTGGGACTCCACCCCTAACAGAAATGGAGTTTCTTTCTTTATCTGCTTCACCCACAGTAAGTGAATCATCACAAATGGCTAAAGCAGTCAGCTCCTCCTCAGATTCACGGGGGTGGCACTGGGAAGTGATGAGCTGAGAGAAGGATCCATGCAGGGGGGGGGCGGCCCTGCAGCTGGCCGGCTGCTCTGCTCGGAGGTGCTCAGGGGACGGCTCAGACTCAACAGAAGGATCAGAGCTGGCTTCAGACTCCTCCCCCCTGCTGTGTGGCCGTCCTTCAGTACAGCTAGGCACATGGTGGTCAGGCAGGTGAAAGGTCATGGAGGGGTCTGCTGTTTCGTTGTGGAGGACCTCCGCCAGTAGCGGGTGGAATGAGTCTGAACCAGATGGGGATAAACATGAAGATGAAGCACATAGTTTCTTACTGGGTAAGACAAGTCATGCAAATATAAGAAGGCGGACACATTTAGTTTCCTAAATCAAACTTTAACTTTGCTGAAATTACATATTGTAATATACTCCCCTTGATATAACCATCATAAGGTCATTTTAGAATTGGCTGTAATGACTTGAATGGTGTAAAGCTCACCTTCAGTCCTCTCTGGACCCCGGTCTGGTGGTGATGCTGCCTGTATGAGCAGGGTCTGCTGCAGAGGACTCACACCTGGGGGAGAGGCGCTGTGGGGCCAGGCTTCAGGAGGAAACACTGGGTAAGACGGCGGCACACTGGCGTCAGTTGAGACACCAAGATCAGCGTGGGTTCGTTCATCTGCAAAACATCAGATGAGATGATGAACACTCTAAACCTCTTTTCCTACTTTGAGAAAGTGGATAAGCAGACAAACACTGCATTCAAACAGTTTGTAATGTCCTGCTGCCACCAAAGCTTCAGTCAGATGAGAGGACTACTCTTCTGAATGCACGTT
This sequence comes from Trematomus bernacchii, assembly GCF_902827165.1. NCBI lineage: Eukaryota > Metazoa > Chordata > Actinopteri > Perciformes > Nototheniidae > Trematomus > Trematomus bernacchii. The sequence goes on from NW_022987621.1 coordinate 605,174, forward strand.
CATGCATTAAGCGTATAGAAAGTCCTCTTTAAAGATACATGTTATTTGTATGAAGGCAGAATGCTGAACATCCAGACTGACAGTGTAACGGGCAGAGCAACTAAGAGCCTCTGAGCAACAGTTCAATAAGAACAGAAGAAATCAGCAGTCATTGGTGAGAGAAGCTGTTAGCTTAGCATCAACATGTGTGCAGATTTAAATAAGAAAAGCTTTCTGGTCCAGTGTCAAGTGTACAATAATACCTCTACAAGCTGGAATGAACTTCTCTAGCAAAGCTGTTCTTTAAACTTCAACAGAAACAGAATGTTAGTGGATGCACTGTGTGAATATCAGCTGGACATATGACTGACAGATCACAGTTTAAAGCTCTATATTCGAACACTGAGTGCAGAGGTCTCTAAGAGAAACTCAATATTTAGAGTCCAATCTAAACTTAGTGATTTAATATTGAAAGCTAGTCACTAACAATTCATGTCACACTGTGGGGAAATCATCTAAGATCAAAGATGTAATCATTTCATTCTCCTCTTAAGAAAATCAATGATGTTATCTCTGTTCAAATGTAATGAATAAAACAAGAAAAAGTGTAAAGAGATTCCAAACTTTTGAACATCAATGTATTTTCAGATTGTGATCACTTCATGCTGCTATAACCCGGTATAGAGCAATTCACTTTATTTTGACTCAACTGTATTTCATCCTAAAGAGCTGTGTGAATAGATGTTTGAGTGCCAACAAACATATAGACTGCCATCAGTACACCTTTAACCATGGAACAGTGTTTCTACAATAACTGCAAAAAGATGAGAAATGGTTGGAAAGAAATTATTCAAGTCAACCAGTGGAAAGTTGGGTTGCGGTCGAATAGTCCAAAAAACAGCTCCTAAGTTCTAACCCTATCGTCTATCCCTTGACCTCTGAGTGAAACGTCACGGGGTTAAGGGATAGTGGATAGGAGAATTCAAAAGGACTTAAGAGAAGAGACTGCGGTACTTTAGAGAATCGACTGCACTTTCACTATCCGACGTGTTTATGATGCGCCAGCGGAGGTCATAAATGTGCGCCTGCTGCTGTGGGGAAACTATGGAAACTACAGTTTTCTATACAGCGGACTACAACATGGATGTTTAATAAGAACCAGGGACTACTGTAAACTCATCTAGAGACTCTGCACCGTGCTCTGATGCTGTTGTTTTATGCTTTATGAACGGGGACAACAGAGAAACATATTCTTCATGACCAAAGTTGGAATTGAAATAAAAAAGGAAAGTGAAACTTATGCTCGTCACCCTCTCCCTCCGGTCCACATTAATACAAATGATCCCAATACGTATGATTGTATGAAAAGATCTTAAAATCAATACAAATGTATTTATTATAAACGTTAGTCCTTAACATCTATCACTGTGTATATCACCATTCAAACATCTTTTAAAAGTTGAACAAACCCCACACAGCTCAGTAAAGACTGTGACATGTTGACTTTATTTGATCATTTCAGTAAAAACTAACGTTCATATTTCTCTTTTTGATTATAATACTGATGAACGTTCAAAACAAAGCACTTTGGCAACTTACCACATACGTTTTAAAATGCTTAATAAGCACCGTAACTTTCATGATATCATTTCTCGTTCATAATCGGTTGTTTCCGTGAACGGCCGACTGTTGTGTGACGGCAAATGCCGTGGCCGCAAGGCATTGTGGGGCAGCATTTTCTCCTCTCCTTTAGGTTAGGGAGGTCCAGTGGTTCCTAAGCTAAAGGAGGTTATAAAGGAAGTTTGAAACCTCCTTTCCTTTCATTTAGAGAATTGGAACGGCACATGGCTGCCACTGAGGGACTTCCGGGTCATTTCACTCCGTTAGGAAGGTTCCTAAGCAAAATGGACTATTCGAATGCAACCTTGGAGTCTGTTTATTATTAAGTCTCTCCTTTTACCTGAGCTGGCTCCCTGCCGGCCTGCTGACTCGTCCAGTTCCCCGACCAGCGGCCTCATTCCACTCCCCTCCGGACCCTCCTCCGACCACGCGGCCGACTGCTCCAAAGGCACACGGCCCATCAGCTGACCTGCATAAAAGTCCTGCCCACCACTCAGCCAATGAGAGCTGGACTGATGGGACAGTCGCCCAATCATCCGGCTCAGAGTGGAGTCCCAGCCGCCGTGATCAAAGCTTGTCGAGATCGGACCAGGTAGCTGACCAATCATGGAAGAGTGAGCCGATGGTTGACCTACCAGCTGCTCCATGGCCGAGTCCATGTGGTCAGCAGCGAGACAGGATGACTGGTCCGTCAGCTGGCCAATCAGAGGTCTGAAGGAGTCCTGCTCGTGGTCCTCAGCTGGTGACGGCTCCTCGCCTGACAGCGGCTCCAGGACTGGAGGGACTGCAGTGTGGCATTCCTGGGGCAAAAACAAATCCTGTGAATGCTGGGCATGTCACAGCAACGTTTTTAACTGACTTTCATTCATAATGTGCAGTGGTGTAAGAAGAACTCAGGGTTATACACATTTTGATACGTTCTTATGGAAACATTTTTTTTTAAATGACTCCACGGTACTGACGAACCACAGGGGTTTATAGTAACTTGAAGTGTATGACTTCTGCAATCACAGCTTCAGGAGTAAAGTATTACATTTTAATGCCTTGCATTAAAAACAAGGTATCGTTAATGGAATGGGTTAGAGTTAATAGGAAACATGTAATCCCAACAAGTCCTGCATTATAACTTTTAAAGGTCACCTATTATGCAAAATCCACTTTTTCATGTCTCTTCTTCATCACCATGTGTCCCCTCTTCTTCATGTCTCTTCTACATCAACATGTGTCCCCTCTTCTTCATGTCTCTTCTACATCAAGATGTGTCCCCTCTTCTTCATGTCTCTTCTACATCAACATGTGTCCCCTCTTCTTCATGTCTCTTCGACATCAACATGTGTCCCCTCTTCTTCATGTCTCTTCGACATCAACATGTGTCCCCTCTTCCTCATGTCTCTTCGACATCAACATGTGTCCCCTCTTCTTCATGTCTCTTCGACATCAACATGTGTCCCCTCTTCTTCATGTCTCTTCTTCATCAACATGTGTCCCCTCTTCTTCATGTCTCTTCTACATCAACATGTGTCCCCTCTTCTTCATGTCTCTTCTACATCAACATGTGTCCCCTCTTCTTCATGTCTCTTCTACATCAACATGTGTCCCCTCTTCTTCATGTCTCTTCTACATCAACATGTGTCCCCTCTTCCTCATGTCTCTTCTACATCAACATGTGTCCCCTCTTCTTCATGTCTCTTCTACATCAACATGTGTCCCCTCTTCTTCATGTCTCTTCTACATCAACATGTGTCCCCTCTTCTTCATGTCTCTTCTACATCAACATGTGTCCCCTCTTCTTCATGTCTCTTCTACATCAACATGTGTCCCCTCTTCTTCATGTCTCTTCTACATCAACATGTGTCCCCTCTTCTTCATGTCTCTTCTTCATCAACATGTGTCCCCTCTTCTTCATGTCTCTTCTACATCAACATGTGTCCCCTCTTCTCCATGTCTCTTCTACATCAACATGTGTCCCCTCTTCTTCATGTCTCTTCTTCATCAACATGTGTCCCCTCTTCTTCATGTCTCCTCTACATCAACATGTGTCCCCTCTTCTTCATGTCTCTTCTACATCAACATGTGTCCCCTCTTCTTCATGTCTCTTCTACATCAACATGTGTCCCCTCTTCTTCATGTCTCTTCTACATCAACATGTGTCCCCTCTTCTTCATGTCTCTTCTTCATCAACATGTGTCCCCTCTTCTTCATGTCTCCCCTCTTCTTCATGTCTCTTCTACATCAACATGTGTCCCCTCTTCTTCATGTCTCTTCTACATCAACATGTGTCCCCTCTTCCTCATGTCTCTTCTACATCAACATGTGTCCCCTCTTCTTCATGTCTCTTCTACATCAACATGTGTCCCCTCTTCTTCATGTCTCTTCTACATCAACATGTGTCCCCTCTTCTTCATGTCTCTTCTACATCAACATGTGTCCCCTCTTCTTCATGTCTCTTCTTCATCAACATGTGTCCCCTCTTCTTCATGTCTCTTCTACATCAACATGTGTCCCCTCTTCTTCATGTCTCTTCTACATCAACATGTGTCCCCTCTTCTTCATGTCTCTTCTACATCAACATGTGTCCCCTCTTCTTCATGTCTCTTCTTCATCAACATGTGTCCCCTCTTCTTCATGTCTCTTCTACATCAACATGTGTCCCCTCTTCTCCATGTCTCTTCTACATCAACATGTGTCCCCCTCTCCTTCATGTCTCTTCTTCATCAACATGTGTCCCCCTCTTCTTCATGTCTCCTCTACATCAACATGTGTCCCCCTCTTCTTCATGTCTCTTCTACATCAACATGTGTCCCCTCTTCTTCATGTCTCTTCTACATCAACATGTGTCCCCTCTTCTTCATGTCTCTTCTACATCAACATGTGTCCCCTCTTCTTCATGTCTCTTCTTCATCAACATGTGTCCCCTCTTCTTCATGTCTCCCCTCTTCTTCATGTCTCTTCTACATCAACATGTGTCCCCTCTTCTTCATGTCTCTTCTACATCAACATGTGTCCCCTCTTCCTCATGTCTCTTCTACATCAACATGTGTCCCCTCTTCTTCATGTCTCTTCTACATCAACATGTGTCCCCTCTTCTTCATCAACATGTGTCCGCTCTTCTTCATGTCTCTTCTACATCAACATGTGTCCCCTCTTCTTCATCAACATGTGTCCCCTCTTCTTCATGTCTCTTCTACATCAACATGTGTCCCCTCTTCTACATCAACATGTGTCCCCTCTTCTTCATGTCTCTTCTACATCAACATGTGTCCCCTCTTCTTCATGTCTCTTCTACATCAACATGTGTCCCCTCTTCCTCATGTCTCTTCTACATCAACATGTGTCCCCTCTTCTTCATGTCTCTTCTACATCAACATGTGTCCCCTCTTCTTCATGTCTCTTCTACATCAACATGTGTCCCCTCTTCTTCATGTCTCTTCTACATCAACATGTGTCCCCTCTTCCTCATGTCTCTTCTACATCAACATGTGTCCCCTCTTCTTCATGTCTCTTCTACATCAACATGTGTCCCCTCTTCTTCATGTCTCTTCTACATCAAGATGTGTCCCCTCTTCTTCATGTCTCTTCTACATCAACATGTGTCCCCTCTTCTTCATGTCTCTTCTACATCAACATGTGTCCCCTCTTCTTCATGTCTCTTCTACATCAACATGTGTCCCCTCTTCTTCATGTCTCTTCTACATCAAGATGTGTCCCCTCTTCTTCATGTCTCTTCTACATCAACATGTGTCCCCTCTTCTTCATGTCTCTTCTACATCAACATGTGTCCCCTCTTCTTCATGTCTCTTCTACATCAAGATGTGTCCCCTCTTCTTCATGTCTCTTCTACATCAACATGTGTCCCCTCTTCTTCATGTCTCTTCTACATCAAGATGTGTCCCCTCTTCTTCATGTCTCTTCTACATCAACATGTGTCCCCTCTTCTTCATGTCTCTTCTACATCAAGATGTGTCCCCTCTTCTTCATGTCTCTTCTACATCAACATGTGTCCCCTCTTCTTCATGTCTCTTCTACATCAACATGTGTCCCCTCTTCTTCATGTCTCTTCTACATCAACATGTGTCCCCTCTTCTTCATGTCTCTTCTTCATCAACATGTGTCCCCTCTGTGGAAAGAGACTCTGAAAGTTTCAGGAACAAAGATTCTCTCTCTTTTTGTCCTGATCCATTTATATAAAAACCTGTCTGAAAATGAGCTGATCAGATTTTGGCCACTTGATGATGTCATAACGATGTTTTGTCTTGTGTAACCATTAGCCAATCAGCAACCAAGCTAACCCCCCACCCACTTTATCACCTGAATCTCCTCCTAGAGCACCATTGAGAGTTCTATGTAACCAAATGTCTCTCAGAGGGGCGTGGGGAGGGGCTCCTTATTTTCATCTAAAGTAACAGACAGAGAATCAGCACTTTGGAAACAGGGCTGAAACAGAGGGGATTATGGGTAATGCTGCAATGATCTGTTTGGTATTTGGAGCAAAATACTTCAGAGACATGTTTTGTATATAACTGAGACCTATAATATATGAATGAAAAACAGTATAATAGGGGACCTTTAAGTAAAAATACAAAAGTATTTTTGATAAAAATACAATTAATGTAGAAACAGTAAAAGATACCGGCTAAACAACAGTTTAAAATTCCTTATTGCCATGAAAAGGAATCCCCCTCAGATCACCCCTCACTGTCCAAGCAACTCAGAGAAGTACGGTGGCCTTTAGGTCACAAAAAGCCCTCTAGAGCCAGAGTTTGGTCTGTCCTCTCTAGTCTACTGTAAGAATGTGAGTCACTGACCAGGCCCCTCCTCTGTGCTGCTGCCCAATCTGAGGGAAGAGACTGAGGGGAGGTGGAGCTCTCACTCCCCCCTCTCCTCTCCGGGACTCCAAGCAAAGACTGCTGGGAGACTGAAGAGCCAGATTCCTCCACATATGAGCCTTCACTGTCTGAAGACCAACAAAGACGACGAAAGACTATTAACATGCTGCAGTCTTCCGATTTGACATTTTTGGACTGTTCAATAGGGTGTTACAGTACCTGTGGTTCTGCCAGCAGTGCTGAGGGAGATGTTCAGCTCCCGTGTGTATTTGTCTATGATGTGCTGGATGCTGCTGTCATTAAAGAGAGAGCCGACAGAAAGAGCAGGACGGTCTGCAGGTGAGCTGTCCTTAAAGCAGACGCTCTGACCGGGTGGAGAGAACACATGGAGTGAATCTGCTCCACGCTCCGGTTCTACACACCGTCTGAGCAGCGGGCATTCATCTAATGAAGAAGTGGGAGAGGAAAAGGAGGAGAACAGATTTACGCCTCATAAAAAGTTATAAAACACAACATCATTCATTTCACAAGTGAAACTAGAATTACAGGTATAATCATGAGCCATAATGGAGAGATGTGAAATGGAACACAATAAGCCTTAGGAAGCTTGAGAACAGGGTTCCAGCTGTACACATTTTTAATCATTTCATTATATATCATTTCAAACATATGGAATTGAGATAGTTCACATATTATTCCGAAACATTACAAACCAAAAACATATGCCACACTGCATTTCAGAGGGAAGCTAACTTGTGGAAGTCCACAGCCATTCAGCTTCAATCATCTCTGACATTCGCTGGAAGCACTTTTTAAAAGACAGAGACATTTTGACCTCTCTGCAGATCACACTAGAGCTTGTACATTTAAGATTGCGCTTTTGGTCCTCATAAAATCCCTATTCCTAGTTTGCATGCAAGATACATAAAAACATACATGAAACAGGCATTGTGAAAGACATTGCATTCAGTGAGCTTGAAGAGAGCAAAGCAGCAAGCCACCTGGTGTGTGTACATTATTCATCATTTGGACCGCAGCTCATACACTTATTATATTGCTTCATATTTGGACGGACCCAATCAGATTCTCTAGTGAATAATGAAGAGCCAGACAGATCTTTCTGGTAAGGCCATTTCAATTCTTCATCTTTTTCAATCAGATTTTCTAAATTAGATTTAGCAAAGAGGTAAAAAAAATAGCATTAAAACATGAAAAAAGACCCTCACCAGTGCTTATGTTCTGCTCAGGATCGGTGGAGATGTAGCTGCCCGTGGAGATTGTGGTGGAGGAGAGGCAGTCAGAATCAGGAGGCCTATTTGCAGACTGACAAAATCATAAAGGCACCCAAAATGAATATGTTAAAGTGATCAACAACGGATTGAATCAAAAACACAGCATACAGACTTACTGAGCTCAGTTCAAGTGTAGAAACCATCATGAACGCATTTCATTCAATACAATTCTGGTTGGGTTATTTTACATCATCGCTCAGAAACAGAACAACACATTCATATATGCACACGTATAATTGAAGATTTCTTTGCTCGATTTGTATATATTCTAGTGAGTGTTCAAAGTATTCAGATTATTAACTGAAATCAAATGTACCTACTCATTACGCAAAAATAATCCTGTTTAGTGGTTTTTCCGATAAGCAGCTAAACTTTAGTACTTTAAATCTTCCAATTATTTGAAGACATATGTTGGGCTTTTGCGTTTGAATTTTCAGCACTGTACGTCGTGAAATTAATTGAATTTGTATTTGGTGTAAGACACATACATATAAACACACTGAGCTCAGTTCAAGTGTAGAAACCATCATAGATGCATTTTATATTAAATACAATTCTGGTTGTGTTATTTCACATCATCGCTCAGAAAACACACACATACACACATACACACATACTCAATGTTAATATTCTAATTCTAATATTAGGTTTTGAATTTAGCACTATACAAAATGAACAATGAACAGTAATGAACAAAGTTACTCTAACCTATATTTAGCGAAAGACACATACATGCACACAGACTCACTGAGCTCAGTTCAAGTGTAGAAACCATCATAGATGCATTTTATATTAAATACAAATCTGGTTGTGTTATTTCACATCATCGCTCAGAAAACACACAAACACACACACACAGCTCAATGTTTATATTCTAGCCTGTGTTAGAAGTATTCAGATCAGTACAATGTGCCTCCTCATTATGCAGAAAGGCCTGATTCATTTTGTTCCACAAGCAGCTAAACTAAAGTTATTAACAATGATTCCACTTGTTTATTAGATTCTAATATAAGGTTTTGCATTAAAATGTTCAGCACTGTACAAAATGTAATGAACAAAGTTACTCGAACCTATATTTAGTGAAAGACACATACATGCACACAGACTCACTGAGCTCAGTTCAAGTGTAGAAACCATCATTAAATGTATTCTTAAATACACTTTAGGTGCAAAGATTTCACATCATTGCTCAGAATAAGGACACATACAGACACACACAGATGTGTCCGACAGACTTGCAATCTTCATACACATTCACTAAAAGAAGAACACACACAGGACACACAGCAAGACACAGAAAAGAGAAGCTTCTCGGGCATAATCAGTTGCTGTGGCAGAGGGCCAGGCAGTCAGATTTGGCCACATTTCATCATTGATCCACAACGTGTGAACCTCAGAGTATTTAAAATGCAGAAAAAACACTAACTATGAAATTAAATTAATATGTTTTTAGAATTTGTAAATTGCCAGTAGACACATTATTATTAATACTGTCTATAAAACTGTCTATCAAGTGTTTACAAGCACAAGAGGCAGCTGCGCTTTCAGTGTATATTGGCAAAAACGCTTTCTTCCTTCCTCACTTCATCAGTCTTTTGTCAAGGTTTGCCACTAGGGTGATGACTTGTTCTAAGAGGACGACAGAGTCTGAACTGAGTTGTGTGCAGTGCCTGGTTACCTCTTTGGGGGACCTGCAGCTTGTGATTCCAGGACCAGAGAAGTCGGCTCCTCTCCCAGAGTCAGAGGAAGGAGGGGAGATTATCCTCAGGATAGAATCTGGAAAACGAGAGTTGCAACCAAGAGGACAGATATTCATTTTGGCCCTTTTATGTTCTTCTCATCGGCATTATGTATCATCACTATTTATTTACCGTCTACATACCAGACTCTGAGGATTCTGGAGATGTTCCTGCTCCCACCAGCAGCCTCTCTCTCCAGAGGACATGGCTGGATGTTGATGAGTTTGTTTCAGGGCTGCTGGCAGTCTGCTGCCCACTGCTGGACCAACAGGGGGTCTGCAGATCCCTGTCAGAGACCACCGACGCTTCATAGTCCTCCTGCAGATCCCAGTGCAGAGAGTGTGAAGGAGCTGGTACACTACTCTCAGGACCTGGGGAAACATCAACAATCCAATCAATCGGTATCACTCTCCATAGCTGGTTAAACGTTGTTGGCATGTGAGGAAACGGGTGTCACTTCCTGCTGTTGAGCTGACCTTTTGATTGGCTGGTGTTGACTGACGTCTCCACTTCTTGAATAGCACTAAGCTCATGTTGTTCAGTCATCATCTCCATGATGCTCAGCCTGACACGGGTCACGGGGGGCTTTGCTGCTCGTGGAGGAGGGAGGAGTCCTGAGGGGGGGGCAGATGCTGGGGCAGCAGGAGCATCACTCTGAGCCATGAGATCTAAATGGAACATTTAACAATTACTACACAGAATATGAAACCACAGGGGTTTACAGTAACTTAAAGTGTACTACTTTTTATTTATAATTGAAAGCCAAAGCATACTTGCATTTAATATGCAAACATACATAAATGCATTCAATAAAGCTAGGTTCGAAAGTTTGATTCATTTAAGGAAGCAATATATTCAAAGGTTTTCACAGAGGGAGAAGCCATCTTCATCCTGAGGGTCTTCAAGGTGGGATAAAGTTCCTCCGTTAGTCTCCTCTATAGCTCTCAGCAGGGAGGCAAGTAACTTGAGACGGGTCTGCCTGATGCTCTCTGAATCCAAAACTCCTCTGGCAGCCTCTGGGAGTGGCTATGGGCGAGACAAGGCATCAGGACAGTTGTTCTCCCATACAAGCACACACTCATTGAGCTTCAATCAAATACACTTGAAGTCAGTTCATTTCACCTCATCACTCAGAAACAAGCACTGTTGTCATTTGTTTTTGTGTATTAACGTAATGATTTGTCTGCTGTACTTTTGCAAAAACATAACAGCAGTGCTAGTCCTGTCACTTACTTGTTCTTCAGTTTGAATGAGAGCCTGCAACGTCTCCTTTTGCCGCCTCATCTGCTCCATCTCCACTTCCTGTTGTCGCCTCTCCTCCTCCTGCTGCCTCTGCTGCAGCGCCACCTCCTCCCTCTGCTCCAGCAGCCGTCTCTGGACCTCCTGCAGCTCTGGTCTCTGGACCTCCTGCAGCTCTGGTCTCTGGACCTCCTGCAGCTCTGGTCTCTGGACCTCCTGCAGCTCTGGTCTCTGCCTCTCCATCCTGTCGTCCTCTGTGGAGCTCAGGGACCCGGTCCGTAGGGAACAGTGTGGCAGAGTCACAGGCCTAACAGTTTCTGGAACTGGAGCCAGAGGTGCACCAGAGGAGATGATGGAGCTACTGCCTTGGATTGGATCAGAGGTTGGCTGCAGTGTGATGCTGGCTGAGTGACGTGTTGCTCTCACTCTCTCTGTGAGATGCCCTGTGACTCTCTCCATGATGTTGTCTGTCAGCCAGGCAGTGAACTTCTGGTTCCTGGGATTGCTTGAAATATATTCAACTTCATCTGGCACCAACTTGGAGGCAGAGCTTATATTTGAGCTAGGAGGTTGTGAATGTGAAGCTAACATGTCCGACTCTCTTGTGGGAACTTCCACAGGGGTTAGTGCTTTGGCGTGGATGTATGCCTGCGAGGCCGGAGGTGTAGGGAGCTGCAGAGGAGCTGGAGGATGCACAGACTGAACACCGTGCAGAGGGGGGGGAAAGAGGCCTGGAGGCACTGCAGCGGGCAGTAAAGATGTGGGGGTCATGTTGTAGCGAATCCGTAGAGCTCGCTGGTATTCCTCTAGGCGCTGACGGGCCACTTCCACTGACCTCTGGTGAAGGCTGAAATAAAGACCGTCAGTTTTATTTATAGAGCCCAATCTCGGTGCATCAAGGAGCTTTAAAATTAGAGCATACAATACCCTCCAAACTAAATAAAATCCTCTAAAACTTTATAAATATAGGTAAAAGTAGCACTCAAAAGGTTTATTTCTTTGTCAGCTGATGAGATTTACTTTTAAACATAATCGCAAGGAAAAGTGGTGAAAGTGACTGGCTAAATAAATAAATGTAGTTTATATTCAGGATTTAAAAACACACCTGTTTTGCTGCAGCAGTCGCTGTTGGTACTCTCTGATCCTTCTGGTGTGCTCATCTTCACCTGCAGGAGGCACCAGCTGTCAAAGAGTGAAGAAGCAGCCATCACTGAAGTTATTTTTCTGACCGCACTTCACATAAGATATCTTAAAGGATAAAACAGATCTCACAGGAATATTAGTAGCTCAGAGAAATAATGACAGGTTAACCAGGGATAGCTTTAATGCTCAAAGGCCTACCTCAGGAGGGACAGAGGGGGCTTCCTGCTCATGGACGGGTACTTCTGGTTGGTTGATAGGAGCCTCCTGGGTCACAGCAGCCTTCAGCTCTTCTCTCTCCTGCTGAGCCTCATGCAGCATCTGCTCCAATTTGGCTTTCTGCTCTTCAAGCTCCTGGAGCAAAACCACCTGCTGCTGCTTCTCTCTCTCGAGCTCCTCATCCTGAACAGAAAAACAAGTTTAAAAACAGCAATCATGTTACATGTAGGGTAGATCACAAACCAACATGTTCAACTGAGCCCCTAATTACTGACTGAATATCTAATGTTAAGTAGAGGTTAAATAAACAGATATGGTACTTGACAGTACTTGGTTTGACTGAAAGGTGAGAGCCCACAAAATAAAATCTGTACGTCCTGCACCAGAGCGAGCAGGTATGAAATCCTTGTATGAAATGTAGAATTAAGAAGATCATCCTTCTCCACAGGAATTCCCAGGAAGCCCAGATTGAGGCTCCTGTGTGTGTCCTATGTGCAACTTTATTTTGATTACTTTTTACTGAAGTTGTTTTTCTTCAGTGTACTAGCTTAAAAACAGGTAACCAAGCTGTGGTAAATGGACTGTACTTATATAGCGCTTTATCCAGTCTTTAAGACCCCTCAAAGCGCTTTACATACTACATGTCATTCACCCATTCACACCCATTCATACAGAGCAGTGTACCTTACTCTAGGAACTAACATTCACACACATTCACACACCATTGGCCATGCCATCGGGAGCAACTCAGGGTTAAGTATCTTGCCCAAGGATACATCGACATGTTGACTGTACGGGCTGGGATCGAACCCACAACCTTCTGGTTGAAAGACGACCGCACTCCCTCGCAGCCACAGTCGCCCTGTGGTCTGAAGTTATTGAAAAAGATAACATGTTGAAAGCAGAACCAAAAGTCATGCACGAGGAGAGGTGACTGCCACACTGCTGCTTTAGGAGCTGGGCTGATTGAGTAACGAGGAACACCTGGATAAAGGCATTCTGACCTATCAGGAAAATGCATCAAGCCTCTGGGATAACAAATGAAGCTGACAGTGGAACAGTGAATACAGAAGGACCTTTGACAAAGAGTGAAATTCCTAGTGTGACATAAAGAAACCTCTCACTTATCAACCTACTGCTTCTTATAATGAACTTCTTTGTTGTCATTTCAAGTGATGAAACAAACCGACAGACAATAAACCCCAGAGATTGACCATTTTAGTAAGCTTAAAAGCAAACTGCTTGTTTCCATTGAGAAACTGACCTTCCAGTGTTTGGAGCACAAGCATTTAAAGCTGTCAGCTGATCTGCTCCTATCAGCAGCATGTATACAGTGTAGGAAAATAGTTCCCGCTCAGTATCACATAAATGGGAATACAGTACACACGTACCCTTTTCTTTCGTTCTTCTTCAAACTGTTTTATTCTGTTGGCAAGTACATCTGGAAGTTGAGTTTCTGCTGCAGCTGGCGGCTCCGTTGTCTTCAACGCTGGTTGAATAAAATAGAGGAGAACATGAAATGAACTATTATTATTTTACTAAGTTTATCCTTATATGGCAGTTGAAGAGAAGGGGGGTAATTTACTGAGAAGAAAAACAAAATGACCAAGATTAGAGTTGTACATAGATAATAGAAATGTTGAAGAATAAATAAACGGTATTAAAATTGCTTCACTTTGTAAGGTTGGATAGTGTTGTAGTTCCTGATGCACAAAGGTATGTCATAGCTTTTGATAATATGGGGAGTCTGGTATTTTCTTGTTGCAAAGTTTGAGTGCAAAGTATATTTGGATTAGGTAATCCGAATACAAACATAATATGATATTTGGTGTAAAAACAGAAGAATAAAATAAAAACAGGGTGAAAAAAAGAGTAAAAAAAAACAATCTCAATATTCTCAAATATCAAACTTCTATCACAATGATTGTATTACGGAACGTCTACACAGCAGCGTTAAAAAAATCTTGGAGGTGGGCGTATCTGAAGCTTGGGGATTTTTTGCGAACAACCAATCACATGAATCTCCCGCCCGCGACATACGAAGCCAAAAAGCCCGAAGTAAACTGGATATAAACTCCCCAAAACAGGCGAAAACCTACCACTGTCTCTGCCACCTCCCTCCATGCCTGGCTCCTCCGGTTTATATCCCGGTAGGTCTGGTCATAAAGCACCGGGTGATTGATTCGCTACCGCTAATTTCTCCTCCATTTTTTGGAATATGAGGAAATGACCTGCGGTATGTCTCTCCCAGCATACACGCCGTTTGATTGGCTAGAGCTTGAACGGTCAGATTTGCGTACACAGGATTTGATTGGCTGCCGCTTCCACCTCAGCTTCAAAAGTTGAACATTGTTCAACTTTGAATCCTCAAAATCCTCAAAATCTCCGCTCGCCTGCCCACAATGCATTTCGGCGAAAAGTGAGGGAAAGTGACGTCACCCCATTCAAAGTGAATGGGCAGAAGCGTTTCAAGATTTTTTTAACGCTGCTTTGTAGACGTACCGTTATAGTGTGAAGAGTGTGAGCTACCTGGTGGGGAGGGGGCAGGCTCCAGGCTGTGTTTCTCCTCGCTGCTCAGAGAGCCTGTGTCGATGGTGGTGTCCCGCTCTGGGATCTGATCTGTGATGGAGGTCGGTGGTTCGGCTGCAGGAACATGAGAGTTCTGCTCAGTCCAATGGTTCCTCTGGTTCCTGATACGATCCAAGAGCTTCCTTAACGCCCGTCTAGGAGCAGGCTTGAAGGGCTCCACTGCAACAAAAAAACATGAGTGAGGTTTCGGCTTGGTAAAGATGAGTATCAAGGACGTGATGTGTGTATTGATTTTGTGTATATCCCAAAAACCTTTTTTTACAAACCTTGCTGAAACCCTTAAAACCTGTGAGTTTAGGTTGTATCTGCTGCTTCTTTACCTTGAACGGATGTTTCCTGCTCGGGGTCATATTGTGTGGTTCCTGCTCCTTGTGGGGGGATTTCATCCTGCGTGACGTCCAGCTCCTGGTCCTGGCTCCCTGTGGACAGAGCCGGCAGAGGCTCTGGAACCAGCTGCACCACCAGGTCTCCTTTAACCCCTGCCATCAGACACAGTCAATCTTTAAGGGAGCTCCAATAAAATGTTAATAGTTAAGCCACATGTTCTGGCTACTTAGAAATTGTGTGCATGGATTCAAGCAGAGCCACAAATGGTCCACCTTTAGAAATATGCAATTTGTTCCTTTTTAGGTGTGTTTCATGTAACGGAAAGCAGTGTTGTTAACCAGTATAAATGTTACATGGTTTCCTCTTTTTTATATGTTACCTTCTTTTTCTAACTTCTCAAGCTCTCATACGAGAGTGTGGGATTATTTGAGCAGTGGACTATCAAAGAAGCTTTTGGTGAGTTTGACTTACTCCTCTCTCCTGTGTACATGTCCTCAAAGGCAAACTCCATCTCCCTCTGGTAGTCCTCTGCTGTCTCCTGTCTCTTATAGAGAGGCTGGAAGATCTGAGCAGGCATCTGGAAAACCTGCTGCCTCCTCCTGAGCAGGTCTGTCTGCTGCATGTGCTCCAGTTCAACAAGCAAGCGCTCTCGATCCTAAGGGTTGTCACCAAAAACAGATTAGACATAAAAAAAAAGGCCATAATAATTTGTGTTTCTATGACACAAATGTGGAAATTATTCAGAATCAGAATGCCTTAATAAGTCCTGCAGTGGGGACATGTACCGTGTTACAAGCAAAAGTGGCAAAGCAGGTAAAATAAGTGATATATATAGTCTTTACATAAGAGGTCAATCTGTCTACTATGGCTAATGCTGTTGTCCTGCTATCAGTCAACAGTGTTTCCACCACAGTGATGGCAAGTAGCTTTGGAGCATATCATCTGTCAGATACATGTGAACAATGTTGGTGTGTATCTTCTAACAACGTAAGATGTGAGTTAACCTGCTCCAGATGTTCCCTCCTCAGCGCCTGCTTCCCTCTGAGACGAGCCTTCTCCAGCTGCTCCTCTCGCCTCCTCATTTCCTCCTTCTTTAAATCCTGCAGCCTCCTCACCTCCAGCTCAGCTCCCTCATGGGCACTGGGCTGATGACACAAGTACAGGTTAGACATCCCAACAGGAGGGGAGAACCAAAGCGGGGGTTATGTAAATACAATAATCAGAGATCTTACCTGCTCTGTGTCTGCCTCTCTGTCCACTGTGCTGTCAGGCATATGATAATGCGTGGCTGCGAAAGCACTCACATCAGATTTCTTCACTACATGTGGCTTCTTGAAATCAATGCTCTGCTTGAACAAAAAGACAATGTTACCATGACTACACTAAAAACCTGTGAAACTTGAAAGGTATGACTTTTATTTATCACTTCTGTAAATGATAAAGGTCAGCTTGCAAATCCAGGTGGCTTATCAGGCCAACAGGAAAACAGTGTAACTAATATAAGTGGTGGGGAGAATCACCTGAATTGGGTGTGGGGGGGGCTTAGGGAGACTGGCCACTTTAGCTGATCTTTCCTTTTCTGTCTGTAGTGCCTTCTTCCTGGCCATGGTGGATCTACAGACAAACATATGAATAGACTTGTTGTTCAGTTCATTTTGATAAAATGCATGATAATGTTTTTCGAGCAATTGTTTCTGCTGCTCACCGGCTTTGCCCCTCATGGTCTTTAAGCCTCTGTGTTTTGAGCTCCTTCATGGCTTCCCGGTAACGCTCCTCTGCTTTGACGTTATTTTCCTCCTCCCTCTGAGCTATGGCTTCCAAGTCGGGTTCCTTAAAATAAATTAAAATGACCACAGAAATATTAAATGATTTGGAAAATGTATTAATCTTTATGTGATGGTCTTGTTCACATTTTGGTTTCATCTGTTCCTCGTCTTGGAGTTAATCTCAGGTTCAGAGTCAACAAACTAAACAGAGGTCAGGGACAGCTTCAAAGGGTGTATTGTGTTCAATTAATGGAACAGAAACTCTAGCTAATGAAGACAGGGTAAAGCTTCTTGTAATCTTACATTTTCTTTTGCACTCCTGTGTCCCTGGCCAAGCAGCTGGAGGCTCTCCTGGTATAATGTCTGCAGGGTGTGAAGTTTGTCCCTCTGCTGCCGCTCCCAGTCCTCCCTCAGGTCCTTCTCCAGCTGCTCCAGCTCACGCTGCCGCCTGCGCTCCACCTCTCTGCAGATCTGTAGCGAGATATACCGCTGCTGCTCCCGCACCTGGAGGTCAATGCAAAATATAAATACATACCAACTCTGAGGTTAAAGAACCATTTCATAATCATTTATCACCTGTCCCTCAGATTTTTGAATGTTTGTAAGTGACATTTAGGAGAGTACAATACTAAAAAGGTGAATTTACTATGAAGCCATGGATCAAAGTCCATTATTGGGTTAATTTTCACACACATTTGGAGTTGATTACCATGGATTGCCATTGGAAAATATGAAAAATATATAACTGCAAACTATGCCAAAAAGTAACAAGTACAGTAGTGACTGTAACACTGATCCTGAGCTGAACCCTTAATATACCAGGTCAGACTTATTTAAACATCCTTTATGGAATATAATTTCCAGACTACTCGTCAGTGCAGTCTTTTGTTAATTCAAAATGTAATCTAAATACAATCATTCGTTACTTTTTTGCCTGAAGTTTTAGTAGTTAACTGCATGATATAGGCAAAAAAAAGAGTTAATAACCTCCTGATTTACGATGCAAATATGAATGAAAATATGGTCAAACTTTACTAGTTAAATTACATGTAATTCAATTAGTTACTCACCAACAATGCAATATACACTTTCTTAAATTAATAATTATTTCTGTGCAAAGCAGTTAAAAGCTTAAGTTGATCTTTATCCACCTATGCTCTCCGTGTTTTCAGATGTCTTTGTGCATTGATCGGTGTCTGAGAATCGTTCCACATCACGCCTTGCCTTACCTGTTGAATCCGCAGCTTCCTCCTCCTCTCATGCTCCTCTCGTATTATCCGAGCCTCTTCGTTAGGGCTCAGTCTCAGTTTAGCCACTTTCCTCTTCATCTTCTTCAAAATGTACTAAGAGACATTTCCCAGAAAGCTAAAAACAGTTAGCAACTCCGTTAGCCCTGGGAGTTGTTATTGGCTAGTTAGCATGTTGTTGAAGGCATCAACCAACAGCATGATTTATTAGACAGGCGTTTAAGGACTGGTTGAAACATTTGAATTATTTATGAAAATACCCAAGAAGCTCCGACAGGAGACCAAATCCATGTCGTACGTTTTGTTTATCACCAGAAAGCCATGCCAACCTTAAAAAGGGAGTTATTGTCCTAAACAACGTCACATCCGCTAGTTTAAACTGCCCGCCTTACCCGTTCCGTGCTGATACGTCATGGTTCCTGACACTAAATATCGTTCCTACTTCCTACCCTCAAGTTTGCATCTGACGATATTGATCATAAAGCACCTAAACTGCTAAATTCTAATAACCGTAAAAACCAGATTCCGAAAAATTGAGAGAGAACGTTAAATTAAAATTAAAATATAAATTAAATATTTAAACAATAGAGTGGCGAAGTCCCTCCCCTTCCGGTGGAGCCCCATGGGACCTTATTTCGGAAAAGTTATGCATTGAAGTCAATGGAGAGAGAAAGATTATCTTTCGATCCCGTTTGAATTGTGCCACGAATTACACATATGATGTTTGTCAATTTAAAAGATAATTTTGCAAGTCAAAAAAAAAAAAAGTGTCGTAAAACTGTGAAGTAACACATTTGTTTGTGTGAAACGCTTAATGAACTACATCTCTGGTCAACAACACACGTGACGTCACCAAGATGGCCGTCACTACTGTCTTGTCAACACAACGACCCTCACTATCACCACAATGAAACACGTCCTGAAGAATGTCATGCAAAGCTGCCTGCCTGCCTTCCTTTGATTCTCTCTGAACTGCCTGGTCGTTTTAATGTTTAATGTCAACCATTTGTGCAGATAGCATGAAGTAGAGAAGATCGCCGATGCTAACGTTAGCGTTAGCATTTCTCCCCCGGGCTTAAATGGTGTATTATAGAATGATCACACCGGTGACAGTACTATTCAAAGGGTTCACGAAATATGACTACTACTCTTACTGTTTAACATTTTGGGTTACTTAATGTTACTTCATGTTAAGGCTAATACAAATGACAAGGCTGTAATGCTAACTAACGTGCTAGCTACTAGCTAGGTAGCTAACTTGATCCACACACTCCTCTTTCATCAGACGGGAAGCGAAAGAACGAGCAAGACCCATTGCTGGTATAATAACAACCTGGTACTAAGCACACAGGCATCTTGTTAAAGTTATCTTATCTTAGCCAGCGCCATATAGATAGATTATATCTATATGGCGCTGATCGTATATATACGGTATTATACGTATATCGTAGTGTCTCAATTGTGACATCACTTACGCGACTGGGATTTGTAGTCTTTCTAGTTGCGTATTTTTCATAGTCTTATATTTCAACAGTTTTACGACAAACTGTGACTTTTTTGACATGGAAATGATTTTTTAAGATTGACAAACATCATATGTGTAATTCATGGCACAATTCAAACGGGATCGAAAGATAAGTTTTCTCTCCCCATTGACTTCAATGCATAATTTTTCCGAAATAAGGTCCCATACCCCGGAAGTAAGTGGGAGTGGTAAGTGAGGGACTTCGCCACTCTATAGAGTGGCGAAGTCACGCCCATCTACTTCCGCCCCATGGGACCTTATTTCGGAAAAATAATGTATTGAAGTCAATGGAGAGAGAAAACGTATCTTTCGATCCCGTTTGAATTGTGCCATGAATTACACATATGATGTTTGTCAATCTTAAAAAATCATTTCCATGTCAAAAAAGTCACAGTTTGTCGTAAAACTGTTGAAATATAAGACTATGAAAAATATGCAACTACAAAGACTACAAATCCCAGAGTCACGTGAGTGATGTCACAATTGTTTTCCTCCACTAAGAGAAAGCTAAGATCAGCGCCATATAGATATAATCTATCTATATGGCGCTGGCTAAAATAAGATAACTTTAACAAGATGCCTGTGTGCTTAGTACCAGGCTGTTATTATACCAGCAATGGGTCTTGCTCGTTCTTTCGCTTCCCGTCTGATGAAAGGACTAGGAGTGTCTGGATCAAGCTAGCTAGTAGCTAGCACATTAGTTAGCATTACAGCCTTGTCATTTTTATTAGCCTTAACATGAAGTAACATTAAGTAACCCAAAATGTTAAACAGTAAGAGTAGTAGTCATATTTCGTGAACCCTTTGAAGAGTACTGTCACCGGTGTGATCATTCTATAATACACAATTTAAGCCCGGGGGAGAAATGCTAACGCTAACGCTAGTGATCTTCTCTACTTCATGCTATCTGCACAAATGGTTGACATTAAACATTAAAACGACCAGGCAGTTCAGAGAGAATCAAAGGAAGGCAGGCAGGCAGCTTTGCATGACATTCTTCAGGACGTGTTTCATTGTGGTGATAGTGAGGGTAGTCAATCGTTTTGTTGACAAGACAGTAGTGATGGCCATCTTGGTGACGTGTGTTGTTGACGAGAGAAGTAGTTCATTGAGCGTTTCACACAAACAAATGTGTTACTTCACAGTTTTACGACACATTTTTTTTTTTTTTGACTTGCAAAATTATCTTTTAAATTGACAAACATCATATGTGTAATTCGTGGCACAATTCAAACGGGATCGAAAGATAATCTTTCTCTCTCCATTGACTTCAATACATAATTTTTCCGAAATAAGGTCCCATGGAGGTCCACCGGAAGGGGAGGGACTTCGCCACTCTATACAGGATAAAAATCTCAGGAATAAAGCACCCTTTTTTTCCTTCTTTAATTAGTGCGAATACTGTGTACAGCATTCCACTATATTTCATACTTTTTGAAATATTCAGCTTTTTAAACTATTTTTTTAAAGGAGAGGTGTCATGCTTTTCCGGTTATTACCCGTCCCCTTGTGTGTTATGAAGGTTTTTATGCATGTAAACGGTGTGCGGAGTCAAAACCCTCAAAGTACACCCTATAGCGAGTAAAACTCCAACACAGAAAATACCTCCCCAAAACGCCTCGTTGGAGATACTTCTCTAGCAGTGGCGGCCGGCCCATAGGGGCGCTAGGGGCGCGCCCCCCCTCTTCCCACATTAAAAATAAAAAAAATAAAAAAATATATATTTAAAAAATATATTTTTTATTTTTATTTTTATTTTTAATAAACAAGGTAAATATTATATAATTGGTATCAGTAAAATGTATAATTTGAAGAGTTTATCGCCGGCCACTAGAGGGCAGCGTGTCACTGCTGTCGCACAGGATATGCCGTGCTCTGACCCGGTAGTACTGAGCAGCCATTTTAGTTCAAACATTGTTCATTCACTCCGCCTCGTGTCGAGACGTTCATCCACTCACACATGTAAGACTGTTCCCACTATTGTTGGTGTATATACGTGGTGTCGTAGCATATATTTGTGTTGTGTTAATGATGACATGCGTGTATGTAATACTTTGTCAGCTTACCTCGCTGTATTACTCTGTTTCAGGGTGTCGTCATCTTTGTCATTAAAACACTGAAACTGACATTGAGGAGTGTGTTTCTTCATGACGACACCATGGTCGTTGTTGGATGCCCTGCCCCCGGCTGCGAGTTCAAATCCGAAGACGTATCTGAAGCACTCGTCATTGCCCTATTGACGATTCATGGATTTAGCCACCAGCACGCAGCGCCTGTCATGGCCGCGCCAGCCCAGGCCCCAGCCCCTCACGGCCCGAGACTCGATCGGCCCAAAGTTGATGTGGGCGTATCGATAGAGGAATGGAACGTGTTCATCCGCCGTTGGAATGTATTCCGCGCCGGCTCAGGCATAGGGAATGCCCAGGCCCCATTCCAGCTGTTTCAGTGCGCTGGGCCTGTACTTGGAGACAGCCTGTTGAAAGCCGTCCCCGACGCCGCTTCCGGACCCTTGCCAGATCTGATCGCCGTCATGCGTTCCCTAGCTGTCATCCCAGTCGCTACATGCGTCCTGCGCACTGAGCTACTCCAGTTACGCCAGGAACGCGACGAGACATTCCGCGCATTCGCTGCCAGAGTGCGGGGTAAAGCAGAGACATGCGCATATAATGCGGTATGCGAGTGTGGTAAAGACGTGGACTATACCGACCACATTATCCGTGATGTTCTGCTCAATGGCATCTATGACTCGGACATACGCCGCGAGACGCTGGGGACATCTGATGTCCTGGTCAAGCCAGTTAACGATGTAATTGCACTCGTCGAGAACAAAGAGATGGCCCGTAACGCTCTCCCGTCGTCCTCCCTATCAGCCATGTCGTCATTCCGGCGCCTGCAGACGACTCCACAGACGAGCCCCGCCCCGAGCCCTGCGGCCGGGGCTAAACGTGCCTCGTGCCCGGAATGTAAGAGCGTCTTCAACGTCTTCACGGAGGGGCCTCGCGGGTGGAATCCGAAGCCTCACCTGGTGTGCATCGGCTGCTACAGGGCCCGCCGACGACAGAGGCGTCCACAGCCGTCATCCGACAGTCAACATGCCGCCATGGGGTCGGAGCTGGTCTCCCAGGTCTCGTCGGTGCGAGCTGGAGCCCGCACTGGCCGACGTCACGGGAGCCATCGCCGACGCCGCGCCCCTACGTCGCACGGCTGTCTCAACAAGCCTGCACCTATCAGACTCGAGCACCACATCTTCTCCAAAGGCGAATGGAGACGAGCCAGGATGAGAGACCACCCCCGAGCATTGATCACCATCTCGATGGACTCGCCAGTCGGGCTGAGGGATGGCACCAGCAACCGGGGCTCGGCCGACGGAGCTCGGATATCCGCCGTCGCGGACACTGGCGCGCAGTCGGACCTTTGGTCTCTGGAGGAGTTCCTGGCCTGCGGTTTCGCGCGGGACGACTTGCGACCCGTCAGCCTCAGCCTGTCGGCCGCCAACCGCTCCCCTATAGCCATCGAGGGAGCGTTCTTCGCCAGGCTCTCGACGACCTGCAGCGGGGGGCGTGTTACATCCTGCCGTTCCATGGTATACGTGAGCAGCTCAGTCCGGGCCATGTACCTATCCTACGAGTCGTTGCTCAACCTCGGCCTCTTGCCCGTGGGCTTCCCCTCGGACGACATTGCAGGGGGGCCCCAGGACGGGTGTGGCCCTGACACGGCTGACACGCCAGACCAGCCCTTATCCGTCAATGCGACGAGGTCAACCAACGGCGGCTGCGTGGGGCCAGGTGACCCCCAGGACGCCCAGTGCTCATGTCCTCAGCGCACGGTCCCCCCGGCGCGCCCCGCAGCTCTGCCGTTCCCTTGTACGCCAGAGAACAACAGCCGGATGAAAAGTTGGCTGCTCGGGAGATATGCCTCGTCGACATTCAATACTTGCCCCCATCGGGCACTACCATGCATGGAGGGGCCACCTATCGAGATGCACGTGGACCCCGCAGCTACGCCTAAGGCATGCCACACCGCGGCTACAGTGCCTCTACACTGGCAGCGGAGGGTCCACGATGACCTCCTGCGGGACGAAGCCCTCGGGGTCATTGAACGCGTACCATACGGCGAGCCAGTGGCGTGGTGCCATCGCATGGTAGTCACTCGGAAGCACGACGGTTCCCCCCGCAGGACCGTGGACCTCTCCCCCCTCAACAAGTTCTGCCAACGTGAGACCTTCGCCACTGAGTCCCCGTTCCACCTTGCACGCCGCGTCCCGAAGGGCACCTGGAAGACCGTCATGGATGCCTGGAACGGCTACCACAGCGTCCCCCTGCGTGAGTCGGATCGCCACCTCACTACCTTCATCACGCCCTTCGGCCGTTGGCGCTACACCAGGGCACCACAGGGTTTCCTGTCATCAGGGGATGGCTACAACCGTCGGTTTGACGCCGTCCTCTCGGACTATGAACGCAAGGAACGTTGTGTGGATGACACCATCCACTATGACACCGACCTGGAGCAACACTGGTGGAGGACCATCGACTTCCTGACGCGTGTCGGCCGGTCGGGCATCGTGTTGAACCCGGACAAGCTTCAGTTCGCGGAGAGGTGCGTCGACTTCGCCGGCTTCAGGGTGTCGGAATCTACCATCGAACCGCTCCCGAAATACTTGGACGCCATCCGGGACTTCCCCACCCCAGGCTCCACGACGGACATCAGGAGTTGGTTTGGCCTCGTCAACCAGGTGGCTAACTACGCCCAGCTGCGTGACACGATGGCCCCATTTAAGCCGTTCCTCAGCCCGCGCTGTGTGTTCCTATTAGGGCTGTGCAATTAATCGTATTTTAATCTCGATTACGATTTTGGCTTGCAACGATTACGAAAACAACGTAATCGAAATAAAACGATTATTATTTTTATATAAAAATAAAAAAATTACATTTTTTTTTTTTTTTTTTTTTGGTTTTTCAGTTGAATTATACTTAAAGTTCAGGGTAATCAACTGTTAAAAACATACTGTTCACATTTTTGTTTCAATAAATGGATGTTTTCAAAGTAAATGGATAATCGTTTTTAATAATCGTGATATCAATTATTGACCAAAATAATCGTGATTAGGATTTTTGCCATAATCGCACAGCCCTAGTTCCTATGGTCCCCCGTTCTGGAGGAGGCCTTCCAGACGTCCAAGCAAGCCATAATGGAGGCCATCCGCGAGGGCGTGGAGATCTACGACATGCAGAAGCGTACCTGCCTCCGCCCTGACTGGTCCATGCGTGGCATTGGCTACTTCCTGCTCCAGCAACATTGTCACTGTGCCTCGGGCATACCGGACTGCTGTCCAGGAGGATGGAGGATCACCCTCGCGGGTTCGCGTTTCCTGTCCCCTGCGGAGCAGCGCTATGCGGCCGTCGAGGGAGAGGCCCTAGCTGTGGCCTGGGGTCTGGAACAGACGCGGTACTTCACGCAGGGGTCAGACAACCTCGTCGTGGTCACCGACCATAAGCCATTGGTGAAGATCTTTGGTGACCGTACGCTGGATGAGATAACAAACTCGCGTCTGTTTAGACTCAAGCAGCGCACCCTCCCATGGCGCTTCGACATTGTGCATCTGCCTGGCAAGAGCAACTATGCCGCTGATGCCACGTCAAGGCATCCTTCCCCCTCGGGCTCAGCGAACGGCCTCTCACTGGGGCTGCCGAGCGGGCCTGACGCCGTGGAGTCAGCACTCATGGCCTCCATCCGCGACGACGCACGGGAGCTCGGAGCCGTCTCTTGGCCCCTCCTCGCACGGGAGACAGCGGCTGACGGATGCCTCGGCCACCTCCTCCAACTCATCGAGCAGGAGGGTGGGATTGACGTTAACGACCCTGCCCTGGCGAGTCTGTCATCGGTCTGTGAGTCCGTCTACGCACAGGACGGCGTCCTGCTCTATCGGGACCGCGTCGTGGTCCCCCCATCCCTCCGTGGGAGAGTCCTTCGGCATCTCCATGCCGCTCACCAGGGGACCTCAGCGATGGGGCAGCATGCCCGAGCCATAGTTTACTGGCCCGGGATGTCCGGGGACATTCAGGCCACCAGGGACGGGTGTGCAGACTGCAACCGCAATGCTCCGTCACAGGCGGCTACACCCCCCCTTCCGTCACCACCCCCGTCCACGCCATTCGAGGCGGTGTTTGCTGACTTCTTCGACTATGGGGGCCGCCACTACCTAGTTGTCGGGGATCGGCTTTCGGGCTGGGTAGAGGTCCTGAGTTCTACGGCGGGTACTGCCCTGGCGGGCTCAGCTGGCCTGGTCCAACACCTCCGCTCGTTCTTCGCTACCTTCGGCGTACCGGAGGAGCTCTCGAGCGACGGTGGTCCGGAATTCAAGGCGAGCCACACTGAGGACTTCCTCCGCTTATGGCACGTCAAACACCGTGTGTCCTCCGTTAGCTTTCCGCAGTCGAATGGGAGGGCGGAAGTTGCGGTTAAGACTGCTAAGCGCCTCCTGATGTCCAACACCGGCCCGTCGGGCAGCCTTGATCAGGACCGCTTCCTGCGTGCTATGCTGCAGTTGCGGAACACGCCTGACCCCGACTGCAACCTCTCGCCGGCGCAGATCATCTTCGGCCGCCCCCTTCGTGGCTCGCTCTCCTTCGTGAACCGCCTCGAGAAGTTCTCGAACCCGCATATCCGCCCGCTATGGCGCGAGGCATGGGCGGCGAAGGAGGACGCCCTTCGGACCCGTATGTCCCGTACCACCGAGTCTCTGGGGACTCACTCAAGACCGCTCCGCCCATTGGCACTCGGCGAAAGGGTATTCCTCCAGAACCAGCAAGGCCCGAGCCCCCGCAAATGGGACAGGTCAGGGATCGTGGTGGAGTCGCTGGACCATGACCAGTATCGGATCAGGGTTGACGGTTCGGGACGTCTGACACTGCGCAACCGGCGGTTCCTCCGTGCCTACACGCCGGCCACACCCTGCGCCCATGAGCAGTCGGCCACGCCGTCGCCGCCGCCCGCTGCCCTGGGACATCAGCCCCCACCTATCCGCCCGGGCTGGGCGACGCCCCAGGGGCTTGCTCAGCGGCCGGCTGATGGTCCCCGCGACTCGGCTATGGGCGCTTCCCCACCGGCGCTTGCTGATGAGGCGTCCTCTGACCTCGCCGTTCCTACGGGTGCCTTCCTGGGCGCACCGCTCCCGGTGCCGCAGTCGCCGCCGGCGCTGCCCCAGCCCACTCGGCCGGGCCGCGTGAGGAAGCCGCCGGCACGCTACGAGCCCGAGTCCGGCAGCTGGATACGGGATTTAGACCGTTAATCTATTCCAGCCTATAGCTTTCCGGTCTGGGGGGGATGAAGAGTTTATCGCCGGCCACTAGAGGGCAGCGTGTCACTGCTGTCGCACAGGATATGCCGTGCTCTGACCCGGTAGTACTGAGCAGCCATTTTAGTTCAAACATTGTTCATTCACTCCGCCTCGTGTCGAGACGTTCATCCACTCACACATGTAAGACTGTTCCCACTATTGTTGGTGTATATATACGTGGTGTCGTAGCATATATTTGTGTTGTGTTAATGATGACATGCGTGTATGTAATACTTTGTCAGCTTACCTCGCTGTATTACTCTGTTTCAGGGTGTCGTCATCTTTGTCATTAAAACACTGAAACTGACATTGAGGAGTGTGTTTCTTCATAATCTACAATAAAATCTTGTTTAAAATTGTGTTACGATGTCTAAAGTTACTGATAAGTCACATGTTTCCTGCCTGGCCTTGCCCGTGTATCATTACTCCCTCTCGTGTGGGCGCTATGCACAGCGCCCAGACGAGAGTGCAGCAAGTGCAGCAGAAGCCAACTGTTGCTATCTTTAAACTATGCCGCCTATAATAACATTATAATATAATAACATAATTTCAGCCAATCAGCGTCGTCAAATCTGATGGTCACAGGGCTCCTACGTGAGCGCCCGGTGCAGTCTGTGAGTTGTTTGGACTCGTATCCAAGGAGACAAAACAGGAAGCTGTCATACGCTCTGGAAGCTACCATTAGCAGCTAATGAAAACTCCGTTTTTTACATAAAAATGGAATTATGGATCATCAATCATTTTTTCAAAAATGGATTAACCTTCAGCTGCGTTTTTCTCGTTTTTGATCAGAATTGTTATTCTGCAAAAGGTGAGCATATCTCCGTGTTTTGCTACCTAAAGCTACGTCGTGTGATGTCTGTATTTGCTTCCCCTGTCGCGAGTTCTGATCGCTCAGTGATGATACTTATATTTCTAGAATCTGTGGAATCTCAGCTTGTTAGCACAGTTTATGCTGTAGAAACTATGTCCAGGACAAGGTGTTTGGAAGTTTTGGAAGATTCATAGCTAACCACACTGAAGTTATGGAGGTATTGATCAGTCTTCTCATATTTTTAAGCCTCAAATTGTCCTTCCCCCCCCCTCTAACATCACCAGAAGTCATCATTTAGGGGGTCTTTTCTCAAAAGAATGCCCCCTAGTATTGTTTGATCACCATTTCCACAGCCCCACCTAAAATATTTTCCTCATCCCAATACCCCTCCTCGACTCCTCTCTTCCCCTCCTCCGGGACTTGACCGGGAAATCGATCAAGACACGCCATTTTGAAGGACGTCCCAATAGCTGAAATGCACACGGAGGAGTCGAGGAGGGGTGAGGGAGGAGGGGTGCGGGAGGAGACGAAAGGGAGGATACACGAGAGCAGACTACGCGGAAGTGTTTTCACTACTCGCGTATAAAAGCTTCACAGCTGGTCGATTTCAACACAGGAAAACGGAGAACTGGAAGAATAAGTGGAAAAGCGTCACATAAATGTATAAGTGCTCACAGCTCCGTGGGAATTATTATGTGCAATTCATTTCTTAAGGTTAGGCTATACTAACAATTGAAGTCATGTTTAATGATCTTGAACGTCACTAAAACATAGCTATTAAGAAAGCTATTTCATAAATGGCTAGATCTTGATAAATAACAATTATTTGTTTTGTTTTGTGTTAAAATATTGAGTAGTTAAATGATTTAAAATGCACAGTCCTGAATGTGGGTTTGTGGTGAATGTGGGGATCTACAGGACACACATGTTCAGAGTAAAGGCTTTCACATTATTATAATTATAATTTTATTGAAATGTACATTTTACACCAAAACGGAACACAAAAGCAGGACCAACCATCATACAATGGTCCCAACCGCGATCCCAACTGTCTGTTATCAGCCTGCAGCCAGGGAGGAGAAACCAGCTGAGCTGCCTGCTCCCTGCACACAGATGTGTGTGTGAGGAAGTCCGTGGATTGGTCAATTTGGACCAATCAGCTGCACACCTTTAGTTAATGTGCCAAAAAATGCCACATTATTGACCCAAAAGTAGATATCTGTTACGGTTCTTCAACAAAATGTTCACATGTAAGAGGTTTATCTCTCATTCAGAACAATGGAAAAGCTCTCCTCTCACTGATTACTGCACATCACCATGGACACCTTTGATCTCTGGGCTCAAGCGCAGGTGTTATGATAACGTCCTTAGCTCAAACACAAACACCTGTGTGATGATGTCATAACTCCACTGTGGCCCTGAACAGCTGATGCGGCTTTCACACCAGCGCTTTTCCCTTTCTAGCTCCTAGCTAGAGCTTTTCTGGTTCAGCTCCGGTTTCCCTTTTCAGCTCCCGCTCTGTTCACACCGCCCAGCTGCCGCTGCTGCGTCATGACGTCACCGTTTACATCGCTGATTTTCTCCCCAACGGAGCTCACAACATCAACAACAACGGGGGGGGACTGCGTCGGGTCGATGATCGTGTTGCTTTTAATCATACGAAGCCAGATTAAATTAAATAACGACTTCTCCAACCTTATACTTTTCTCCAGAGTGCCGTGGTTCATTGTTTATTAATGTGTTTCAGCGCCATTTAGCGACCGCTGCAGTGCTGGCTGCTCTTCAACGTGAGTTTATTCTCCCGTTAGCTCCGGGTTAGCTCACACGGCTCTAAAGTATTCACTGTCTGAGTCACACAAGCAGCTGATACATATCCCCAGTTCCCCTTAAGTGAATGTGTGTCAGTCTGAATTGACGCTGTTTGGCATCACAACGCTGTTATGAAAGTTTCTCTGGTATAACATGGGTGATGTTAGCATAGCAACCGAAGCTAAACTGACTACTTGCTAAGCTGTTTTCTACAGGCACTTTTTACCGGCGTATTTTTCATTATGATTCTACTTGTGATAGTCGGACATGACAACCTGTGCAGCCCATGTATTGATTCCATCCGATAGCTGCTATAATAACAAACAAAACGTCTGCCTGCTCTCCACAATGATCAATAACAGCGAACGGATGGTCAAAGTAAGGTACAAATAAACAGAATCGCACGAAGCCTGGTTAGTGTTGCCTGACTTTATAAAGTGTGTTTTTTTTTATAAGTGTGTGGTTGCCTTCTAGTCACTTTGCTCAGCGCTACTGCTTGTAGGCAGGCATGACGAGACTCTTCAGTCGACCCATGTTCAGGGGAGGTGGGTTTAGTTTCCTGCACGCCTCGACGTAAGAGAGACGTAAGCGACGCCGCCTCTAGCTCCGAAGCTCTTGCCTCTAGACCGACAATTTGGAGCTGGAAGTGAACCGCATTCCGGAGCTATGACGCGGCGCCGCTGCGGTGTGAAGAGGAAAAACCGGCGCTTGTCGAGCCGGAGCTGGAAAAGCGCCGGTGTGAAAGGGGCATGAGTGACATCATCTAATCAGAGCAGACACGCCCACAGACAGACTGGTACACACACACACAAACAATGGATGACTATCTATACTACATATGTTCACACACACACACACAGACAGACAGACAGACAGACACACGTTCCACATATTTTATACATTATTGCTGACGGTGATGGTTTTAGTTCAAATGTTTGCAGTTCAAATATTCTGCTGCTTTTCAAAGCATTTTTACTTTCTTTTCTCTTCTTAATACACATGCATTCACTGCTACTTACATTTAATATGTAACTCCTTCAGCCTACTTTCAGCTGCAGAAACCATTCAACTATTACATTATTCAGCTATGTCAGGACATTGAGGCTATACATGTTGTTGTTTATACCTTTTTTAAACCTTTTCTTTTAAATATTAAGCTTCTTCACTATTTGTCCTACTCTTCCAGTTTAACATTTCACTTTCAAGTTTTCAACAAAGTCATTGCAATGCATTTGAGCTGTAACAATTTTGATTCAAATCATTTCACTTTTCTGCATTTCTCCGCTAAGTTCAGCAACACACTGGTTTCTGTAGCTAAAAGCAGCTACAGAGACCATTCAACTAATACCATATTCAGCTTTTTCTGCATTTCTCTGCTAAGTTCAGCAACACACTGACTTGGTTTCTGTAGCTAAAAGCAGCTACCATTCAGCTAATAACATATTCAGCTTTTTCTGCATTTTCAGCTAAATTCAGCAACAAATGTTCACAGTTTACAGCATTCACACGCATGTTCTGCAGGAAATGCATTTTCTAGTTCGTCTTGCTTTTTGCACTCACTAATTAAACTCCTGGATTAATAAAGGTAAAGAACTCCTGGATTATTAAATGTTCATTTTATTTTATCTTAAAGGGCCCATGTCATGGCCATTTCCACTGATCATAATTACATTGTTGAGGTATACTAAAATAGATTTATACTGTGCAATTTTCCAAACTCACATTGGTTTCGCATACAGCATCTCTGTCAAGCATGTGTATTCAGCAGTATTCACTCTCTCCACTAAACGACTCGTTGGAGCTCTTGCCCCCCCCTCCCTGTGAGCCTAGTGTGCTCCGATTGGTCAGCTCGGCCACTCTGTTCTGATTAGTCAACCACCAGAGAGGCTGCGCCCATGTCTAAACGGCTGCTCTCAGCCGAACATCAGTCTTATCATGGCATCGGTACAGCAGTATATTTTATATACATATATATATTTTTAACTGTTGTTATAGAAGAGTGTGACGGCCCCAGGGCCTTTGTCTTACGATGGGGTGGAGCTGAAGAGGCTAATCAGCGCGATCACGGACACCTGGCCGGAGCCGAGGTGCTAGCCAGCTGCCCGGAGTCAAACGGCAGCCCCTCTCTCCCTCCAAGCAGCACAGCGATCCTCTTCCCTGACCACCTATCTCTGCATTTACCACAATAAATGTGCCGTGGTTTTGTAAACTCGTGTATGTCTCCTTGTCTTTCCGTTGTGGCCTACGAGCCGGTCATAACAAAGAGTAAGTTATTTTTACCCGTTATAAACTACTACTGTTTGATGAGAAGTATTTCCATTAAACTTTATTTTTAGAAATGTACAAAATGAACGTAAATATACATATATACACGGTATATCGTCAATTACTCCCCGTTGTCGGCATCTTGCTTATAGCAGCTGGGGCTTTTTGAGACGATGCCTCAGTGTGGTCGTCCAGTCATGTATTGTCCGGCAGGATCTACCTGGACGAAATAAAATGCAAATCACAAAATATTAGAGAAACTTAGTTGTTTTAGATTCGTTAGTAGTAGTTGTGGTAGGAGTGTGGATCTATCTAATGAACAGCTTGCCTGCTAATATGCTAACCTAGCTTTGTTTACCTTGGTAGCTAACACGATATGAACGTTAGCTTGGAGGAACGGCAACTATAATGTAGTGTAATAAAACTACTATGAACAAAAGCTAGTGGTTCATATTAGGCTAGCAATAACGTGTTTATAATTGCAATATTATACGGGTATTCTGCTACGTTCGGTCATACATTGTAACTTGCATGAATACATTGTTTTGCGCTAGCATACAGCTAGCCTCGTTAGCTATACATGTACATGTACTGTCACAATGTACGGTAAATCACCCGGAGTATACTGTATGAGTATTCCGTGTGTGTGACTGCAGACATTCTCCTGCCATGACAAACATGTAAGGCCATCTGCTGACATTGTAGTTGATATATTTAAACGCTAGCAACGTAGCATAACAAAAATGTTTTTCCGACCAAACTAAGGTCTAGCTCCGTCGGTTAGATTGGTAGCATACACGCTACGCCAGCTATAATGTAATTACGTTTCGCGACTGACCGTACGGTAAATCACCAGGAGTATACGGTCTATGACTATTTCGTGTGTGAATGCAGACATTATCCAGCTATGAGGAACATGTATGTAAGGCGATCTGCTAATATTGGAGTTGATATATGGAAACGCTAGCAACTTAGTTAGCACAGTTAGCACTGGCTTAGCAGTCCGAAACATGTTTACACATTTAAACAGTCGTGGTAGATACCTTGTTTGATAAATACACAAATAACAATGCAAACTTACAGGTTGTGTACCCGAATCTTCCCCTGCTCCAAACGGTCCAAACAAGCTGTGCATATCCGGCCTCAAACAGGGCAATGTTTTGGAAGCTTTCGTCTGTGAAATGCCGGTTCTTCGAACCTCTGGAGGAACAGTGTTAAAAAGAAATTTCAACCACTGACTTCGTCGTGGTTCTTCCGTCGGTAGGACAAACAGCTCAGATTTCTCCTCACATTTCAGGAAACAGGTCCTTGGCAGTGGCATGACTGGATCGATTGTGAACTGAACCAGAGCTTCCAACAGTAAATGTTAGGCTGGCAGAGGGTGCGGCCAGCGCCGCTGGGTGTGGCCATAGCTCTTCGGGATTGGTCCATTTCGTTCCGGGTACCGCATGACATCAGGCCGTACCCGGAACTAAATGGAAGACTCAAATGGGCAGTGACGTATCTCCAACGAGGCGTTTTGGGGAGGTATTTTCTGTGTTAGAGTTTTACTCGCTACAGGGTGTACTTTGAGGGTTTTGACTCTGCACACCGTTTACATGCATAAAAACCTTCATAACACACAAGGGGACGGGTAATAACCGGAAAAGCATGACATGGGAGCTTTAATAAATAAATAAATGGTCTTGAAGTTACACACTCCGGTACAGTAGGTGGCGACATGCAGCTTTAAACTTCGGTTTGTAGCCCTCCATAAAAACAAAAGAAGTTGAAATAACCATTGGAGAGGCCAGAGAGGTGCAGAGAGTTAAGATTACAAACAAAGTTTCATACGCAGAAGCAATAAAGAAAGTAAGGGGAACAGTAACAATCAATAAGACCCCTAGTGGAATGGAGCAGAGCATTACAATACAAAATGGCAGGAACACCACCAAAAAGTAATCTTCAAATCCAACCCCACAGCGCCACCAAGAGTAAAGAGGATGATGATAAATGTTGCATTACAGTTAAAAAAGAAAAGTGATAGAATCAAAGCCATTGTGGAGGTATGGGCATAGATATGTCTCATAATTATTTGTGTGAACAGAAAAATAATTTGTGTGTAAATATGTGATTTGTAAATGTAAAACACCATCCACAAATGCATTTAAAAGATTTGCAAACTCACAAATAAATTTGCAAATGTAAAACGGATCTGCAAATACGCTAAATATTTTCACAAATAAAAAAAAGATCTGTGAATATCTCTTTAACATTGACAACTTTCGATCAGGCATTTGTGAATCCATTTTGTATTTGTCAACCAAAAATGCGCTTGCGGATCTCAAATCTCTGCTTGTGGATCTCAAATCTCTGCTTGCGGATCTCAAATCTCTGCTTGCGGATCTCAAATCTCTGCTTGCGGATCTCAAATCTCTGCTTGCGGATCTCAAATCTCTGCTTGCGGATCTCAAATCTCTGCTTGTGGATCGTCTTTTTACACACACGGAATTTTGAGACATAAAAATCTACTCGTGACGTGTCACTCGGTTATTTTCGGAAACCACGTGATGGCCTGCTGATGACGACATTTCCGCATGATTTCAAAGTAAGAGCATGATGGTTTGTTTAATACTCAGTTTTTGTATTATAATGAACAGCGGAACGTTAGATGCATTCTTCATCACCATCATCATCATGTTATAGTGATACAGTTAGTTTGTGTTAGTTTATTGGTTCAATACAGCATATATCGAGCACATTCGTATGCATTGATGTTGAAGTACAGGCTATACGCCACTTTCGGGTCCCGGGGGAGCAGCTGGCAGCGAAGCAGCCCAGAGGAAACTCTTTCTTCATTGTTTTTTGTGTATTCAGTCAAGCGGGTCAAAGTTACAAAGCACTTCACATTTTATTAATCGGCCTAGTTTTACCTTACCAGTGCAGATAAGGTAATCTGTAAAAAAGCACCGTATTTAGGTTAGCCTTCATAGTAAGGCTACATTAAATGTTATAATTGTTAAGGAATAATTCTTCTAGATATCTAACCTTTTGCTCTGTGACGTGTTATCTCCTTTAAGGAAAGGCCTTGGTGCCATATGTGTTGTTGTCACCAGTGTGTGACCGGTCAACTTGACTGGCACGAAGGGTAATTGTTGTGGGAACACTGAGGCACTTCTTTATCGGTGTTTGTGGGCTCTAGGATGTGAAATCCTTGAGGCCATGAGTGTCGGACACAAATTCAGTGTTTAGTCTACTCCTTCAGAGATGTTGATTTCTCTCTGTGAACCAGTTAAAAGGTAAAGAGAGAGAGAGAGGCTCTTCAGAATTGACGTGGCAACTCTACCGTGTAGTCAGAACCTCTGACTCTTTGATTTGTGATGTGAAACCTCC
This sequence comes from Trematomus bernacchii, assembly GCF_902827165.1. Classification (NCBI taxonomy): domain Eukaryota; kingdom Metazoa; phylum Chordata; class Actinopteri; order Perciformes; family Nototheniidae; genus Trematomus; species Trematomus bernacchii. The sequence continues at coordinate 640,278 of NW_022987621.1, forward strand.
GGCCGAATACTCTGAATAAACCCATCAGTGTTTGACATCAAAGCTCCAACTCTCACCGTGTCTCCTTCCTGAGTCGGTGACTCCATGCATTACCACACAGAAGTTTCCTCCACAAATTGGCGTTGTCGGCAGGATACCAACAAATCTTCAGAACTGGTAAGTGTGATTTCAAATCTACATTTGGACATTGCCTTACCAGAATCTGTGATTGACGGTATCCTAAAATTATCTGTGAAGCTGAGCGGCTGTGTTTCGTTTTGGTTAATGAACATTTGGGGCTAGTAACCCCAGGGGATCATCCAGGGACTCTGTCCTGGCTGATTTCCTCTGTGTGTGCTGCTCGGGACGTATGTGCCGTGCAGGCATACACGGAGATGTTTAAAAAGACCTTAATGAGGGCAGCAGTAAAGTGGAACTTCTGTGTGAAATCAAAATAGAGATTTGTAATGAACAAATCGCCGAGATTCCGGGGGTTTCAGCGGCCAACACTAGCAGTTAACTAAAGCAGCCAGAGATATTACCCCCAGCGCCTCTAAAAAAAACACGGCTCCAGCTGCGGCTCCGGGGAATGTGTGTAAAATACCTCCCCGTATCTGCATGAGCTGGTGAAGTGAACTCAGAGGGAGAAAATCACAGCTTTTGTCTATAACTTTAACTCACACCACCGCCGTCTCTATTAAAAACGAGACGGTTTAAAAGCACTCTCGTGGCTTGTGGCCGTTTACGACGTGCAGGCAGGTGCGAGGTGCGTGCATTACCTGATGCGACAGGCTCCCTACATTGCTGGAGGAGCTGGTGCCGGTCCGGGGTGCATACATACAATTATAGGCTAATTGATCATGGGTGGGCAGTGGTATGCAAGTGTAGAGCAAAACTGTGTTTCATCGTTGTGATGAACATGATGGCAGGTGTATAGGCTGGTCGAGTAGGACTACAGTTAACTGTGTAGTTTCGGATAGAAAGGGTAGAGGAGAAAAAAAGTCTATGTGCTCCTGATCGGGGGGGCATAGCACCACTAGAACAGGGATAGTGGGGTCGCAAGAGGATAAGCTAGTTATTGCTCTTGGACGGTCTTCAGGCACCGATCTAGGACTTGTATACAAGGGTGGGTGCGCGAGTCAAGGTGCCCCACTGGGTTCCCCATTGGGGAGAGATCATATCCCTACCCCCTCTGAAACCTCTTTAATCCGGACTAAATTGAGCTGGATGAACTTTGCTGACGCACTGGTGTTTATTACGAGTTCATCATGTTTGTTTGTCTGATTGTTTGTATCGGGGGGTCTATATTGGTTTGTACTAACCGCCGTCTTGTGCATGTTTTGTAACAACTAATAATGAATCAGTCCATAGCCAGGGTAAAATAAACTAAGCTTTAGTTAACTCACCAAAAGTAAATGACTTGAGAAAAATAAATAATATATAGTGTTTTGCAAAATTCTGGTAGTATAAATGTGCTGCAAAATGAAAATAAATAGCAAAAGAGTGTTTTTATGGCCTGCATCTGAGTGTGCAGAGGAACATGTAAACAAGGAGCACACTGTTCAGGGTGTGCGCTGTAGGTGTAAGAAGAAGAGAAGATTATATTACTTTAAGAATACATTCTTAAATTGTATTGCTGGTATGTTAAGATATGTTTGTGACCTTTTATAAACCCTATGCCCCGTCTTGCACCCTGAGACCCTCAGAGGCATCACTGCTGGTCGTAAAGACCTGCCTGAGGAGGTCAGGGTTGCAAAATCTGTCTGCTGTTTTAGGTCAATGTTGTATTATTTGTTTCATTTATTCTTAAATCTATGTATTGTATGGTAATAATGAAAAAAAAACGTAATGTATTGAACACATTCCGAAACAAAGCTGATAAGACAGAACTTGACTCAGACATAATACAAATTATTGTTGAAACGTTTTGCGCTGTTGCTGCAAAATGGAAACTTTGTTGATTATCTATTCCAACTGGCCACTGGATTCAGATAATTAATATAAGTTGAAGTTTTAATTACAGTTTTAAATATAGTTTAACATTCTTTATTAAACTGCTTCAAATGATTTCTCGTATCAACCAATTGGTCTCCATAGACATTACTACAATTATAATAGTTGTTAAACTACTGACAAGTTTTCTGAAACCGAGCTTATGAACAAAAGAGTAAAGGTCGCTGGATAAGCCAGGATCAATATATTTGTTAACGTTTTCATTACAGTGTGCATAATAAATGTGTTAAATGAATTGAGCAATTCTTTTAAAAGTATAATGTTGCAATCTCTTTACAATAAGTAATTACAGTTAAAAAAGTAGATGTTTTCCAAGGGCCTCTCCTTCACAGCCCTACACTTTAAATCATGAGACTTTCAAATCATAACAGACAGAGATCGGTATCACTTTGTGTTGCAAGCCAAATCCATGTAAAGGTTCTACTTGAGCCCAATTTAAATACCATAAAGAAAGTATTGAACCCAGCTCAAGCTAAATGTCAAATGTATTTCATTAATGTACAAGTGTTTTGATTTATTTAAAATGTTCCAGTCTAGCTTCTTTCGAGTTCAGTCTAAGCAACAAATTGTTTCTCATAACATTCTCACTGCTGTCCCTAATGTTTTAACCTTGGGCAGACAAGCTGTTCACACACCCACACACACCCACACACTTTGGATAAGTAATCACCTTATCCACATTGTAAATTGTTGCCTTCTTCAAAGTTATTAGTAATTTCAGATTAATTATTAAATTAAATGTGGTACATAAGATAAAATAAATAAAAATAACTTGACTTGATCATTTTGTTCACAACATTAGACCTGTCCTCTAATCTCTACTAGAATAAGATAAGTGTGCATGTTTGGATGTTTTAACACTCCTGTAATGTACCTAATTTTGATATCCTTTTCATTACAGAGCTGGGAAAATGGTGTATTGATTAGATTCTGATCCGTGCAAGTCCAATTTTGACTGACTTTAGTTCTAATGTTAATGTTAATTTGACTTCAACCCATAAGTAATTATTTAAATTAACTCTAAATTTCACATGATGATGGATTAGGGTTCCACATTTCTTCCACTAATTTGTTTTACAATTAGGCTAAAGGTAAAGAGAGACATTGATGACCTTGTGTCCCTTTTGTTAGTACGTGGTTCCATTTTGTCTATGGCCTTGGACGGCTTCACTAAAAGTCACCCAGTTCTGCCCTGCTGCAGTCCGGCTGAGTGCAGTCACAGAGATGCTATGGCTGCTCTACATGACATTAATGGTCTGGTCGGAGAATGGACACCATTTCCTGCTCCCAGAGAGAATGACACTCCTCAAACTGAACATTACAGCCGTTGATACTGTCTCACATGGGTCTGCTCCCCCCACCGAGCCATGAACTGAAAGCATGACATCTGCTATGAACACTTGGAAGCCTCCCTGTCACACCAGCACCAACCCTTGGGTCAGTCAGATGAGACTAACGGCTTCACTTAGGGCATTTGGTTCAGATACATGATTCTCGTTACCGCAGAGTGGGTTGTTTTTAAGGCTATTCATACTGCTATGCAGAGGATGCCTGTAAGTTGGCGAGCTGGTAAAAGCCCCTACTATTGTTCAAATAGGCCTAATGTCAGGGGTCTCTTAATGTCTAGTTCTACATGTATTCACATTATATAGACAATGTTTCCACCTAGTAAAACTAAAGGCTGCACGAAACTCAGGCTACAATACAACCATTCTGTTCTGCTCTAACGATTCAATGTATAGATTCTACATCAAAACAATTAGCTTTTATTGTTTCCAATGATAACGTCTCCTTAAGTGGAGGAATGCAAACCTGTTTTCAAATGTAAGGTTTTGATTTTGTTTGACATTTCTCAGTAATGACACCCTCAGACACCCAATATCATTCAGGCTATGCCTTCAGTAATAACTCAGATGTTAAAGGGATGAAACTTTTCCTCCCAAATCAGATATGCTTTGTTCTTCAACAAATGTATCAATTTCCTGCATAATATATGTTTATCACAATGGTTTTTTGTAAGCTGCACACAGGTGATACTGAGTCTTCTCGATTAATAGATTATAAACTATACCATGTTTAAATAGACTCCTAAGTTATTATTTCATATGTACCATATGTAAGAAAAGGGAGGGAAGAGTCAATTATATTGAGTAATTGATTTTATATTGGGTAATTTATTTCTCAAACCTATGTTTTATGGAAGAGACAACATATTTCTGATAAACTAATATTTTATCAAAAGGTAAATGGTGAATTAATATACATTTAGAATCATTGAGAAGGGGTTATATCCACAGGGACTAGCTCACCTTTAACTTACAATAACATTTCTCTGCTATGGACTGATGAGTATATGATTCTTGCATGTTCAATGACTAACACAAACCTTCAAAATAATAATGTGCATGTGTCAGGAAGGCTACCAAATAATTCTGAGGGGCCTATCCTATTTTTGTAATTAAATGATAATGTGCTAATCCATTACTTTGAGTTGTCTTCACTCAGAAAAACATCCCTATCAAGTGTTAACCCAATAACTAGGACAGCTCTCAAGGCCAAGGGTCAGAGAGAGAGGGTCACACTCTCCGGGTGCAGAGAGCACCCCCAGCCATGTGCAAGGAAGCACGAGGTCGTTCGAGATGGGATGCTTCTCTTCACCTTTATGATAAGAGGGGATGCTTCTCTTCACCTTTCTGATAAGAGGGGGTTCTTCTCTTCATCTTTCTGCTCGGTCGGCTCTAGCAGACAACCCTGCAGGACGAGCGAGGGCTTTCAGAGGCTTCTATAATACAAGGTTCCATGTTTCTTGGAGGAGTTTGATGTCTTCCTAACCTCTCCCATCACGGGGGGGACACCTGGATGCATCAGGAATACGCAGTTGCACTTCTCTCAAGCAGATAGCAGAAGGAATACAGGCAGATGAGCCTCCGTCTCACTGGGGGATCAGCTACAGTGCTCACTGAATGAGCCACACAAAAGCAGAGCAATTGGGGGGTTGAAATATGGCGCTCTGATGAAGAAGAGTTTGAGCCAATCAGCACCTCAGTGCTAATCTACAGTATCAGGATGCCTTTACACACCAGACACTCGGTGTCATAAAGGGAGGAGGAGAACGAGTCAGGAAGCCTGACGGACATGTTCTTCCAGCTCTCGTACAAAGATGAACTTTGAATTGAATGTCCAGATGTTTAAAGATGTACAATTAATGATTGTTTTTTATATTTCCAATGACCAGACATGTGTTAAATAGTGGTAATAAATATATTTAGTCAGATCAGATTACATTTTCACACTAAACAAAATTAATAAATAAATATTCTCAGATTATAAGGTATTGAATAATAAGATATTTCTAATATTATAACAGATAATGTTAATATCCTTAATCGTCCAGCACTCAGGCTTAACAACACTACTCTGTAATGTATTACCCATGCACAGGTCAGACCTAAAATGATGTTTCAAGTACTGGATTAATTTCAGTTTTGGCCCAAAACAAATATTTATAATTCATATAACAATTATGTAGCATATTTGATCCTCAAATTAGAGAAGTATCATTTAAAGAAATTGATATTCTATATTCAACATTAGATAAACACAGAAGAACCCTTTCCAAGTACCATAAGTAGATGTTCAGGTAAGTATGGCTAATAAGAATAATTGATAGACTTAATTTGGTACAGATCAGTTGTAGCATTTACAAATGTATGAATTAAAGTTTTAAGAATGTTTAATCCTTCCTTTCCAGGTTTTTACAAAAGTCTTTGAATATTTGCCTAACTTTTCCTTTTCAGATTTTGAACAATGTACTTGACTAAAATGAATGTATTGATTTTACTAAGACTAAGTGCCTTACTCTTGACTAAAGCGTAATGAAGTAAACGTAAAGTAATCCTAAAATTGAAGACACTGCAACTTTGCCGATTACAGATTGATCAAATCACCACTGTGAAGTTTATGCCTTAGCTGGATCTCTTATGATCCTAAGTTTTAAATGCTTTTGACTAGTGATTGCTAAAGCAAATCTTTAAGCTGTTTCTGGTTTTGATTTTATAGTTTGATAAATGACATTAACTAATGGTTTAAAATGATAAAAGATATTAGTTTAAAACAAATATTTTGCTATTATGTATCTGTGTTTTATGTGTGTTTATTATTGTACTTATTGACAAAAGATGCTCCAAACACTGATGAGAGATAATTGTTCCTATTATGATTGCCTGTATCAATCATTGTGATTGAATGTTTCAATCTTACTCTACTTTGTGATGTAATTGAATGTAAGGTGAGACCACACTCGAATCTGAAGACGCCTATTGATTTAAGTATTGACCAGAATTATTAGACTAATGTTTTAAGGTTATCAAAAATGATAAAAAGAGAGGAACTGTTAAGGAATAATTCTTCTAGATATCTAACCTTTTGCTCTGTGACGTGTTATCTCCTTTAAGGAAAGGCCTTGGTGCCATATGTGTTGTTGTCACCAGTGTGTGACCGGTCAACTTGACTGGCACGAAGGGTAATTGTTGTGGGAACACTGAGGCACTTCTTTATCGGTGTTTGTGGGCTCTAGGATGTGAAGTGTCGGACACAAATTCAGTGTTTAGTCTACTCCTTCAGAGATGTTGATTTCTCTCTGTGAACCAGTTAAAAGGTCTAGCATAGAGAGAGCCTCTGAAAGGGGTATCATACCCCTTTCACACCGGCACTTTTCCAGCTCCTGCTGGGAGCTAGAGCCTGAAAAGCGCCGGTTTTTCCTGTTCACACCGCAGCGGCGGCGCGTCATAGCTCCGGAATGCGGTTCACTTCCAGCTCCAAAAAATTGTCGGTCCAGAGGCAAGAGCTTCGGAGCTATGACGCGGCGTCGCTTACGTCGAGGCGTGCAGGAAACCTTACTTTGACCATTCGTTCGCTGTTATTGATCATTGTGGAGATACATGGGCTGTACAGGTTGTCATGTCCGACTATCAGAAGTAGAATCATAATGAAATATACGCCGGTAAAATGTGCCTATAGGAAACGGCTTAGCAAGTAGTCAGTTTAGCTTCGGTTGCTATGCTAACATCACCCATGTTATACCAGAGAAACTTTCATAACAGCGTTGTGATGCCAAACAGCGTCAATTCAGACTGACACCAAACAGCGTCAATTCAGACTGACACACATTCACTTAAGGGGAACTGGGGATATGTATCAGCTGCTTGTGTGACAGTCAGACAGTGAATACTTTAGAGCCGTGTGAGCTAACCCGGAGCTAACGGGAGAATAGACTCCCGTGGAAGAGCAGCCACTGCAGCGGTCGGTAAATGCCGCTGAAACACATTAATAAACAATGAACCACGGCACTCTGGAGAAAAGTATAAGGTTGGAGAAGTCGTTATTTAATTTAATCTGGCTTCGTATGATTAAAAGCAACACGATCATCGACCCGATGCAGTCCCCGGCCCGTTGTTGTTGTGGGAGAAAATCAGCGACGTAAACTGTGACGTCATGACGCAGCAGCGGCAGCTCTGGGCAGTGTGAACAGAGCGGGAGCTGAAAAGGGAAACGGGAGCTGAACCAGAAAAGCTCTCGCGAGGAGCTAGAAAGGGAAAAGCGCCGGTGTGAAAGCCGCATCAGAGAGGCTCTTCAGAATTGACGTGGCAACTCTACCGTGTAGTCAGAACCTCTGACTCTTTGATTTGTGATGTGAAACCTCCGGCCGAATACTCTGAATAAACCCATCAGTGTTTGACATCAAAGCTCCAACTCTCACCATGTCTCCTTCCTGAGTCGGTGACTCCATGCATTACCACACAGAAGTTTCCTCCACAATAATATTCATTGTGTCCTTTCTACTGTATATGCATATATTCCTGTCTATTGCTTTCATTTTTATTTCATGCTATTATGTTTATACTTGTTTCCACACATTTCACAATTTGGGATGAATGAAGTATCTATCTATCTATAGGCTATGTCTGTCTGTCTGTCCGTTTTTTTTATATATGTGAAATTCGTAATTTGAAAAATGATTGATTCGAAAATGATATGCTGCTACAGTACAGTACAAGTAGCCTACTTCTGGGTGTTTCATTGTGTCTGTGTGGCACGAGTGAGCGAGCCACACAGTATGAAAAAGTACATCTGTTTACAGTTCTGTTTCGTCATATACGAAACAGAACTGAAACAGATGTACTTTTTCTTTATGGATATTTTACAAATCACTCCCCTTTTTAAATGGAATTTACAATGTCAGAACTCAAAATAGCCTTACAAGGTACAGGATATACAGCCCCAGGACAAGACCAGCTATGTTATGCTATGTTTAGACAGTTACCTATGGAAACTATGACAATGGTGCTGAGTCTTTTCAATACAATCTGGAGAAAAGGACATATGCCAAGTTTGTGGAAAACAGCAGTCGTGCTACCATTCAATAAGCCAGGGAAAGATACAGCTAACCCTAGTAACTACAGACCAATAGCTCTTACATCACACCTATGTAAATGGATGGAAAAGATCATTGTCCGTATAGGCTCTCACATGTACTGGAGCAGAAAGGGCTGCTGAGTAGTTTTCAGAGCGGATTTCGTAAAGGGCGGTCCACAATAGATGCTTTAGTAAGAGTGAGTAATGATGTGGAAAAAACATTGAAAATGAAAGAGATAATGGCAATAGTGTACTTTGACATTGAAAAGGCGTATGACTCTATGTGGAGGGATGGGTTACTGATCAAATTGAGTAGAATGGGTATTGGAGGGAGAATGTACAATTGGGTAAGGGCCTTTTTAACAGACAGGACATTTAGAGTAAAGGTTGGAGCAGATATTTCCAACTATTTTGAAATAGAAAATGGTATCCCCCAAGGGAGTGCAGTCAGTCCAATATTATTTAACATCATAATTAATGATATATTGACATGCTTAGACACATGCATCCAATCGGCTCTATACGCAGATGATGGGGCTATTTGGATGAGGGGAAGACATGCCCCATACGTAATGGAGAATATAGGTAGAGCGATTAAAAAAGTGGAGAGGTGGTCATATAACTGGGGATTCAAAATGTCAGAAAGCAAGTCATGCTACATGGTATTCACAAACAAACGCAAGATTGATGGCCAACAGCTAACACTATATGATCATCCAATGACAAAGGTGAATGAGTTCAAATACCTAGGACTGTGGTTTGATAGCAAATATACATGGAAAATGCATATTAATCAAGTGGAAACAAAATGCAAAAATGTATTAAATGTATTGCGAGCTGTAGCTGGATGCAACTGGGGCGCAGACAAACAAGCATTAATAGACATTTACAGATCAATTATGAGGTCCACAATAGACTATGGTTGTATAGTGTATGGAGCAGCAGCAAAAACATCACTTTTAAAAATGGATAGAATACAATATAAAGCATTGCGGTTGTGTATTGGAGCGATAAAGTCATCCCCTATCAATGCAGTTCTGATAGAAGCAGGAGAGACACCTCTGGAGATCAGAAGAGAGAAACTTGCTCTGTCATACTGGGTCAGGTTACAAGGAAGTGGAGAAGAAAATATTACAAACAGAATATTACAGGATTGCAGGGAATATGCAAAGTTCCAGGGACGTGGGTTTGGCTGGACGAGTAAGGAGAGAACGAGGGCATATGGAGTGGAGAATGTCACGTTTGCCAAAGCAACCCCATTTAGTAGTGTTCCTCCATGGCTTTTCCCAGAAGCTAACATAGATATGAGTATTGTAGAAAGGAAAAAAGAGTGGCAAATAAATGAAGTGGGAATTAAAACAAGTATGTATCTGAATGAAAAGTACTACAATTACCTACAAATGTAGACAGAGGGTTCTAAGAACAAGGAAGAGTGTGTTGGAGTTGGTATATACATCCCAGACTTTAAAATATCGATTTCAAAAAGAGCGTCTGATCAATTATCAGTGTACACAGCAGAAATGCTGGCAGTAATAATAGGATTACAGTGGGTTGAAGAGGTCAGACCAGATAGGGTGGTGATGTGCACAGATTCATTGTCCATATTAAAAAGCATACAATCAACAACAACTGTCAGAGAAGACATTCTCATAGAACTGAATCATAGCCTGTTAAGACTTCACAGAGGTGGCATAGATCTGCAGTTCTGCTGGGTGCCTGCACATGAGGGGGTGAAAGGGAACGAGTGTGCTGATAAATGAGCAAAAAGTGCACTTCAAAAGGAAATCACATTACCAGTTCAACTTGGAAAAGGAGAAGGAAAAGCAGTAATTAAGAAAAAAGGGATGGAGATCTGGCAGAAAAGGTGGGAGAAAGACCAGAAAGGCAAAGACTATCACAAAGTGCAAAAGACAATTACAATTCATATTTATAAAGAAAGAAACAGAAGGGAGGAAATCACAATCACTAGACTCAGAATAAATCACACGGCTTTGAATGGTATGCTGTATGTCATGGGGAAAAGTGACAGTGACAAGTGTGGGAACTGTGGAGTAAAAGAAGATATGGAACATATCTTGTTACATTGTGACATCTATAAAGCGGAAAGAGAAAATCTAAAGGCTAAAGTTTTAGAGGCAGAGAGGGAATGGAGTGTGGTTGGTGTTTTGGGAACAAAAGGAGAGGGAGTAAGAGCTACCAGAAAGGCACTGTTTACATTCTTGAGTGAAACTGGGGTAGGAAAAATAATTAAGGATAAAAAGGAAAGAACATCGATTTTTGTTTTATTTATTTCATGTTTTTTGTTGATTTATTTATTTATTTTGATTAGATCATAGGTTAAAGAGTTGGTATGATATGATGATTCATACTCATGTACAGTAGGTGGCGGTATGCACCTTTTTAAGTTGTTTGCAATCCGCCAAAAAACGAATAGAAGAAGAAGAAGATAACCATTGGAGTAACGCCAGGGGGCAGCAGAGTGCAGTCGGTTCTGTGTGGAGAGCTTTATATACAGTCTATGGTGGAGAGCGAAGAGTAAACCTTTCACTTCGCTGCTGGAAACAATATTCAACTCTAGTGAAACACCTTTATGTACTTCAGTGCATACTAGAGGTAAGAATTACACGAATAATGTTGTCGTTCTTTCACTTCTTTTGAGCTCTGGTTCTTCCATTTGTCCATTGAGATTAGCAAGTGGCTAACGCTAGCAAGGCTTGCTACCTAGAAGCAGCAATACACAATCAAATGCTGTTGGAGAGTAATAATCGGTAAGTTATTTATACAGCTATCTGGTTATTTAGAAATAACCATAGTAAGTAAACAGAACTGTAAACATGCAGCACTACATAATGTCCTACTGCAATCGAATCTTACAATCCTTACAGACAAAAGTAGTGCAGTAAAAAGTAGAATATTCAAGTTAAGCACACGTACTTAAAATGTGTAATTAAGAGTACTTGAGTACATTTACTTGGTTACTTTTAACCACTCGGACAAATAAACCATCAAGTATTAAAAGCCATACTAGTAAACATTTATGAAGTGTCTACTTTTTTTCAGACTGGCTTTAGAAGATGTCAAATGCAGGGATCCACTCAGCTGAATGTCCTACATGTCCTGTTCTCTACAGTGTCTCTGACAGTTGATGATTGAGTCTCTCTGCTTGTCTCCCTCTTATCAGCCAGTCATCATGTCAGGGGGTCCAGCAGTGACGGTCAGCATCGAGTCTACCTGTGAGAAGCAGGTGCAGGAAGTGGCCCTCGATGGAACAGAAACATACGTCCCTCCTCTCTCCATGTCCCAGAACCTGGCGAAGTTGGCACAAAGAATAGACTTCAGCCAGGGATCTGACTCAGAGGAGGATGAGGTCGAAGGTGAACCCAGGGACCGCGATTGGAACAAGCAGGAGATCGAGGAAGAGGAAGGTAACGTATGCTCAGAGAAAGCAGAGCAGCTGTGTCACAGCCAAGACTGATCATCACTGTTACACTCTGTTGAAATGTGCTTCAGATACAAATCAACTCATTGGGTTGAATAAAGGGTACACCAGGCAATATCAGGGAATTCTATACATTTAGAGGAAAATATGAGCTGAATATTGCATTAGAGATGTTGTGAATTCAGTTATTTTTTGTATATAATAAGCTTGAACCTAAAATGCAGGACCAGTTGCAAGTTGACTTTTCCATAATAAGGTTTCCTCACATTTTCCGCTCCATGGTCACTGATCTTTAAGGTGGTACGTTAAGTCTCTCTGTAGCACTTTCCTGTTATCAGTTAGCAATGCTTCAGTCACATAGATGGAGTTTTTCTTAGATGAAAAGTTGATTTGTGTTTCCCTCCCACAGGCACAGTGAAGTTCCAGCCGTCTCTCTGGCCCTGGGACTCGGTGCGTAACAACCTGCGCAGCGCCCTGACGGAGATGTGTGTGCTGCACGACGTGCTCAGCGTGGTGAAAGAGAAGAAGTACATGGCTTTAGACCCAGTGTCTCAGGACCCAGCAGCTAACAAGGTCAACGGGAGAATATCATTATCACTGCTATCATTTAAAGGGGCAGTTCACCCCAAATTCAAAAGTATATATATTCACATGAAGTGCTTTTTATCAATCTAGATATTGCTTTCTTTCCATTAAATTGGAAATGGACTCACTTGCACAGTGGTTGGTGGACGTAGTTTGGTCCTACATAATTCTGCTCACAATGTGTTATTTAGACTATCTGAAGTAATCAAGTCATGATTTCTGATAATAGACATTGCTCGTTTGCTTCTCATATGTATGTATCCACCAATTGTATCACTATGCAGAATGAAGCGTGCATCTACTCATGGACACGAAGTGCGTGTTCACTCGTTGACTGTTGACTGTTCATATGTTTGTTTTTTTGTTCCATCTAGTTTCACACCAAAACAATCTAGATTGATAAAAGCATTATAGTGAAGAGAAAACCGGTTTATTTTCTACATAATGACTTCCAATGCACAACAGCTTTCCTTGCTTTGTGCAGACCCCCCAGGTGTTCCAGCTGATCAGTAAAAAGAAGTTATTGGGCGCGGCAGCGCAGCTCCTCCTGAAGGGAGCAGAGAAGCTCAGCAAGTCAGTAGCAGAGAACCAGGAGAACAGGAGGCAGAGGGACTTCAACTCTGAGCTGCTGCGCCTCCGCTCCCAGTGGAAACTACGCAAAGTGGGAGACAAGATCCTGGGAGACCTGAGCTACCGCAGCGCAGGTGAGAACGCCTCCAATAGAGACCTCTAAGGGCTCCTTCAAAGACTCAAAGGCTTTATTGTCAGATGCACAGTAGCTCTCATCTGAAGTCCCTGGCTCCTCCAACAATGCAACATAACAATAAAACAAATTTAAAAATAAATAGAAGAAACAGTTTGCACGAAGAAACAGAGTAGAATAAAATAGTGCAAGACCAATGTGCAAGAAATGCAGATCAAATAAATAGAGTAATCTAAATAATGCAGAGAATGTTGTAAGTGACAAGTCAATGCAGGAGTCTATACACATGTATATAGAATCAGATAAACAAGAACAGGATGTCAGATGAAATACTGTACAGTGAAATGACATACTGTTTTTGTAGTAATAAATCAATTGTAAGATGCAAACAGATGAATGCTATAGTCTATGAAGGACCTTTACTAGTGATGTGTCGGTCGCGAACGAGCCGATTCTTTTGAACGGCTCTTTGGTACGAACGAGGGGAACCGAGTCCTACTTGGT